>NC_134355.1:690935884-691067531 GCF_048569485.1 Anomaloglossus baeobatrachus | reverse complement strand
ACCTACACACTATCTTTAGAGAAGTTTTCACACACCGCTCTGGCTCTATCCACGTATAACACAGCACAACAATGATTTTGCTACTGAGGGTAAAACATGTGTTCTTTACTAATTTGAACATGCTGATTCCAAATATGAACTCAGAATTTGCACAGCACGTCCAGATTTTGAGTTATACTTAGAAAAGGCCATACGCCTATTCAGGCATTGTTGAAGGCATTGCACATGCGGTTGGAATGAAAGAGACCTATGCTTCTATGCAGATCATTCTGAAATTGATTAAATATTCAGAACATCAATGGAACATTTGTGCTGACCTCAAAGTTGTTGCACTAGTCCTTGGTTTGCAGTTAGGTTACACTAAGCATATGTGCTTTCTGTGCCTATGGAACAGTCGAGATGACAACAACCATTATAAAATTAAACGGTGGCCCAATAGAGATGAACATAAGATTGGTAAGCACAATGTTCAACACGAATCACTTGTCGATCCACTTAAAGTTTATCTTCCACCTCTTCACATTAAACTAGGACTAATGAAAAATTTTGTAGTAGCAATGGATCGTCAAGGGAATGGATTTAAGTATCTGAAGGAAAAGTTTAGTGCATTGAAAACTGAGGCCAAACTCAAAGCAGGAATCTTTATTGGTCCTGAAATCCACCAACTAATCCATGATGAAATCTTCAAGAAAGAACTCACCCCACTTGAACTAACTGCATGGGATGCATTTATAGTAGTAGTTCAAAACTTCCTTGGAAACGAAAGAGCAGAAAACTATGCTGAACTAATAGACAAAATGCTTCAAGCATACGAAATGCATGGTGCCCGAATGTCATTGAAAATGCATTTCCTACATTCACATCTTGACTTCTTTCCTCCAAATATGGGTAATGTCAGTGACGAACATGGTGAGAGATTCCACCAGGACATTTCTACTATGGAAAAAAGATACCCAGGTCACTTTAACCCCAACATGATGGGCGATTACTGCTGGTTTTTGCAACGGGCCACTAGGACCACTCACAAGCGCAAAAGCAAGTGCCTGAAGCACTTTTAAAAGTACTCTGCTGAGTTCAAGGCGATTTCTTAAGCTACTATAAGTGATTTTTAAGTTTTTTGGTTTATTTACCTATACTTCTTTTTCAATAAAAATGATAATACATGTTGTGAAACTGTGGGACATAACGATTCTGTATCTTTATTAATTGCTTATTTTAATTTTCACAAAAATTGGAATAACTTAATATCCTGACGTGCTACAAAAAAAAACTAACTTCAGATTTGGATTCAGCGCATTCGATTTAGTATAGCGCACATGGTTTTTGCCAAGTAGCAGACAAAAAGTGTTTATTTGTTGTGCTGTGTAATTGATGGTCTTGAAAAAAATTGTTAGTCCAGTCTGTACTGTAATGCCTGCCTGGAACCACTGACTCGACTGGCTGTCACTGACAAGTTAGAGGAAAGCCGCTCACAAAGCAGGACCCCAAGAACCCGGAAACCCTTTAACCCCTATACGGGGATGTAGAATTACTGCAGGGCCCAGGAAATGGCTACCTGTAGAAGGCTGCAGTCCAGAGGAGACTAGTAGTCAGGCAGGGTCAAACAAGAAGATGCAGAACAGAGACAAAATCAGCAGACAAGAGCGTTGTCATGATCCAGGACCGTTATTCCCTGCTACAGGGTTTCCAGAGCCGGCCTGGGTTACTTCTCATCAGCCTCGTTCCGGTTTCAGGAGATACTATATGTGGGCATTGCACTAGCATTCCTGTGCTGGTTACAGTTTTGCTCTGCAGCCTGTGACTGTCTCTGGTGAGATTTCCTGTTTGATCTGACTTCTTGTTACCGTGCCCTGATCTGTACCCTCCCCCGTTCGTCCGTCGGTTCCATTCCCTGACTTCCCTCTCCTGGCATTTGTTTACCCATTTTGGTTCATCCTCCTTCCCGTGTTTGTGTCTCCTCACCCTCCAGTCTTGTCTTCTGTTCCCTGTGCCCTTCAGGTTTCCCTCTGCATACCTGATCTCCCGGCATCCGACCTCTGTTCTGTTTTCTGACCTAATCTTGATCCTCCCTCTGCAGTGACTTGATTTCCCAGCTAGACCCTGACTGCTTAACTACTCTATTGCCCCCTGGTGGTTCACCTGTGAACTGCCTGCTGAAGTTACTCTGCTGTACTTCAGCCTCCTTTCTGTTACAGTGTTACTTTGGTTCTCCTTCACTACTCTGCTGCCACCTAATGAGGAATACGATGTACTACTTCTTACCAGCCCTTTGTACAGTGTGACAAGTGTAGTCAGGAAACCAGGCAGAGGTCAAATGCGGATCTGGAGAAAGGTACAAAAGCGGCAGACAGAAGGGTAGTCAGAGAACAGGCAGAGGTCAAAACACAGGGATCACTATTCAAAACAAAGCAGGAAACAGAAAGCAGGAATACAAAGCTATGTCTGGCATTGGCCAGCAGACAGGAGGCGGAATTAGAAGGGTGTGGTGTCTTCCCATTGGCTGAAGCTGAATAGTGGTAACTTCAGCTGGAATACACACGCCACCTACATTCAGCCAGTGGTACTGCAGGTCCCAGGGAAACCCAGCTTAGTGGACGAACGGAGCCTGCGCCCACCAGAGCCACTGACATCGACTCCTCTCCTATCATCAGCAGCGTCCATGGCGGTAACACAACGTCGCCTGGTGATTGAAGCAGAAGTAGCAGGAGCGGACTCCAGTGATGACATGACATGTACACACTGCATGTTGGCAATTTTAATTGCATTTGGAAAAATTTAAAAAGACCGGTCTGGTTCTATCCATGCATTTTTGATTAACTTAAAAAAAATTGTTATTGCAGTCTCCATACACTGCATGTTGGCAATTTTAATTCTCTTTAGGAAATGTAAAATAATTGGTCTGCTTCTATCCTCGGATTATTGGTTGTCTGAAACAATTGTCGGTGGAGTCAGCACACACTGCACGTTGGCAATTTTATTTGCCTTTAGAAAATAGTAAAAACACAGGTCTGATTCTATCCATATGATATTGGTGTTGTTAAAAAAAACTATTATTGCAAAGACCGCTCATGTTCTATCCACGTATTATTGGTGGTCTTAAAAATATTGTTACTGTAAAGACCGCTTTGGTTTTATCCACGTATTTTTGGCGGTCTTTAAAAAATATTGTTAGTGCATTCTGTACAAACTGTAAGTTGGCAATTTTAATTGCCTTTAGAAAAACTTAAAGAGACCGCTCTCGTTCTATCCACGTATTATTGATGGTGTTAAAAGAATTGTTAGTGCATTCTGTACACACTGCATGTTAGCAATTTTAATTGCCTTAAGAAAAATTTAAAGAGACCGCTCTCGTTCTATCCACGTATTATTGATGGTCTTAAAAGAATTGTTAGTGCATTCTGTACACACTGCATGTTAGCAATTTTAATTGCCTTAAGAAAAATTTAAAAAGACCAGTTTGGTTCCATCCATGTGTACCGCACCCGTGGAAGCAGCCGAGCAGCACGGATCCGGGTTCACTGTGGCTCAAGGGTCTCCGGACCCGGGGGTCGAGCGGCCACTCAAATGAAAAGGGGGGAGTGGTATTTACAGGGGAGTTATAGTTCGTGACGCCACCCGTGGTGTGTGGTAATTAGGAGTACCACCGCTGCTGTTGGGAGTACCCGGGGGTGATGGAACGGGGCAGCCAGGTGTTGGAACACAGTAGGGGATGCTCCGGGACGATGACGGTGAAAGGAGGGAAGTGCTGTGAGGTTGAAGGGGTCACTCTCGTACTCACTTAGTCCATAAGCATACCTTGACAACCGGGTAAACCAAGTCTCTGGGTACCGCTGCCGCTGAGGGGAGCTCGTCCGGGTCACATCCCCAAGTGGTTGCTGCCTGGTGAGCCGTGACCTGCCGCCTGGCACTTAGTTTAGACTTCAACTTGATGTCCCAGTAGCTTGGAACTAGCCAGGCCCTGCTCCCCATTATGGCTAAGTATGGGAACTTGCTCTCAGGCCTCACGCTTGGGATTTTCTGGACCATTTTTGGTTGGAAAGTCCTATCCCCCTTGTTGCGCTAAGGCCCCGATTCAGAAGTGGGTGGGAACAGATCGTGAAGGATCCGTTCTCCTCAGGTGAATTGTCGGGTTGCCTGAAGCTACTCCACGACCTAGGGTCTGTGTACCCCGTCGTGCCTTCGGTCCCAGACCGGAGATAGGGTCAGGCTGTCGACTGTCCTCCTCGACGAGTCTGAGCACCTTGCCACGATCCCCTGCGACCGGGGGTCCAACTCCCCTAGGCCCAGACCACCATCTGCAACCTAGGCAGCGACTGTGTGTAAAGTGCAGTGGGGGCCCAGCTGCATTCTGCTAGAGTACTAGTTTTTGGCCCGGGCGATGTACAACTGCTTCTGACACGCCCACTCCAGAGCCTTAGGGATACTCGGTATCGGGCCAGACTAGTCCGGGGATGTCAGTGATGGCGTCGGTCTGGCTCTGTGACGCTGGCAGTGTCTTTTAATAATAAAAGGTAGATGATGATGGGAGTTGTAGTTAATATTTAGTAAAATTCGTGACTCCATCTGTAGTATTTTGCGGCTATGAGGCCGCGGCTGCGCTGCAGGTTCCCCGGGGCAGTTGGTGATGGCGCAGCTGAGGTAATCTCTTGCTCCCCACAGGTTGAGCGGGACTTGGGGCACAGTATCAAAGTCTATTTTGGGAACCTGGTGGACTTCAGGGTGCGGGGTCGGGATACAGATAATAACAGACCAACACAGCAGTTTCTTTACCTCCTTCCTTTTACTCTGCAACAACCGGTGAAGTCCTGGGAGACCGGTACAGATGGTAGTAGCCATCCGGTTGGCCTGGAAGCAGTTGGGGGGTATCTCCATGGCCAGGTGAGTATTGAGGCCTTCTCTGTACCCTTTATTCTCTTCTACAGGACCCCGCTGCGTTAGTTCGACAGAGGCCCTCTCTGCTGGGACTTGTGGTACTTCCCATTCCCGTATGGTAGGTTGCGTGGGCCTTCACTGATGCCACTCTGCTGGAGACAACACCGGGCCCTTGATGTGCGGCTGTACTTTCGAATTGTATTGGGGCCAGGAGACCTGCAGTCCTCCTGCCCTTCGGACTCGATTACCGGGACTCAAGCACCCTGGCAACCACGGACTCCGATGTCCGGTTTTTAGCGTTTTCTTCTGAGGCGAGCCGGTTCAGCTCCGCTCTCCCCAGAATCTTCCTCCTGTGCCTCTCTGCAGACCTCACTTTTCTGGGCTTAGCTATCTTAGCCCCAGACCCCAGCTGGCATGTCCGCACTACTCCAGCTCCTCAATCAAGCTCCTCTCTCCTCAGCCGTCTGCTTTCAACTCCTGACTGCACTGGTTTCCTGTCAACTGTCACTTTTCTTTCTGACTGAAAAACTCACTCTGACCAGACTTGGTTGGTTCTAACCGGTTCTCCTCACTACCTCACTAACTCCTCCCCCAGGTCAGAGCTCCCCCTGCTGACCTGAGTAGGAACTGCATTGTTTGTAGGTAATTACTGGCCAAAGGACTCCCCCTCTTGCTTCCAGGCTTAGTATTGACCTTTGTGGGACAACACTACTGTGGCAACCAGACCGCTGGGGCGCCACACTTCCCTTCTTTGCTGTAAGTAATGTTTTATTTTTGGAGGATATTTATTTCTATTTTTGTTGCTATTTTTATATTTAATGAAGAAAAAACAAAAAAGCTAGCACTAAATGTGCACTACAGTACTAAAATTCCAACTGTACTTATTATAAATATAAGATTTTTGGCAAAAAATTGCAATTTCTTGAGCCACCCCGCCACTTCACGGCAAATCTCTATTGGGGCAGTCCTATGCTAAAATATTTTTATAAAATGTGCCAAACGGCCTCACATATGAAATAGTAGAACTGCTCTTAGCAGCACTCACCTTGTCTATTTCAATCCCGTACCCATGGGATTTTTATATTTAGTGTAGGGCCCTACAAGCATGAGGTTCCCGTGACGAGGGTTGTAGGCTTCAGTATTCTGGCAATTTTAATTGCCTTAGAAAAATGTAAAATGCATGTTGGTTGCACATGTGCCAGTTCATGCTTGTAGTAGTCAAATTATTTGATTTTTTTTGCTCTAGTGAGTTGTTGCTTACAAAGTTGTCGAATCTGCAGACCTCCTACTGCTGATGGCCACTTCCAGAGTTGTGGGTGAGGATGAATTGCTTCTCATTGTTGCATCACTATGTGTTTGTACAGGAATCGCCAACGTAACGTCTTAGTCATACTCCCTTCCTCTTCCTCATCTGCTGAGTTACTCAGCTGCATGCCTCTGGGTTCACACCAAGTAGGATCTAGAATGACATCATCATGCTCTATGTTGTCCCACTCCTTTCCCTGACATCTCAGGACAGTACGTGTATGCCTCAGGCATCTGAGTTTCATCATCACCTACACCCCGGAGGGTTAACTTCAGTTGACAAGGGTCGGGATCCTGCTCAGACCCTACTTTGTCCGGGCCAGGATCCAACTGACAAAGATATTGGGCATCAGTGCAGCTGATTTCCTTCTCTTGAGTCTCGTAATCTTTGGAGCAGGCCTCTGATACCCATTGGATAGAATGCGTGAACAGCTCTGTAGACTCACCTATGTGTGGTTCCCCACAGTTTGCTGGTTGGAGATTTGTGATGTGGGTGGCAATAAGTGTAACTGAGGTGGCATCTCTGAGGAATAATCTGTGTGTGATATTAAAAGGCAGGAAAAGGAGGAGAGGCCACGTGATGCAGCACTTGCCATCCACTCCAGCACCTGCAGCTTATCAGCCTCATTTCGAAGGTGAAGCAATGTGTGGGTGCCAAAGAAATCTAGCGTAGTAGTCTGCCAATAACAGAAGTTGTTTTCATTTCTCTTGGGATAGGATGATCTGGTGTTTGCTCACTAGACTTTGGCTAACAGAACTTCCCACAACTACACCTCGAACACCCCACCTATTCACCCTTCCATCACAACCTCGTCATGATTTACCACTCATAGTTAATGTACCCTTCCCTTTTCAAACAGATGTTTCGCAACCCTACTCACACCTGTCAGACACCTGACACAAAAGATAAATTACATATTTTGAAGGCACTGAAAAGTACCAATAACTAGATATGTGGCTGACTGTGTCATTTGGAGACAGTGAAAAGTGCCAAGACCTATTTAGTTTGTTCACTAGCAAATTGACAGCAGGCACTTCCAACTAACAATACCTAAAAATGTAGTTGACTGTGTAATTTTGAGCAGGCAATGAAAACTGCCAAGACCTTTTTACCTACATTATTTGAAAATTTAAAGCAGGCAGTATTAGCTATCAATACCTAGAAATGTGGTTCACTGGCTAATTTGGAGCAAGCAGTAAAAAGTAGCAATACCTATTTAGATGGATAAATAATAGAGTCTTCAGCTCACCTGCTGCCCGGACTGTTCAGCCTTGCGGGTGCCTGGAATCCCACGGTCTATCCCAACCGGTAGCAGAGATGTGAAAGGGAAAAAGAGGGGGGGAGCGATCCAGCACAAGTCCTCCTTAGGTTAAAACATTCGAGTCTTTATTTGAACATCTTTAAAAACATAGTGAAGACCGAAAAATAACTTGGGTGGTAAAGATACAATTCATGAGGGCTTTACGCGTTTCGGACTGACAATAAAACCAACTATATATAAGAATAAGGCTGCACATCAAACTTAGATAATGGTATAATGCCTCAAGCATATGGAAAAATATTGGAATATACAATGAAAAATGCTACTTGCTAATTTGAACATGTGAATAATGAATTGCATACCTGCTATGAATATTAGGAAAAAGGAGATGTTTAGCAATCGCATTGATCAATGTAACTGAGCCCCAAAACCTCGTCAAGGTACATCTCTATATTGGGGTCCCTAGCTCTGTGACCCTAACTGTGTGTCATCTCATTGCAATTAAAAACTGCTATGGGTGGAGAGGGGTAACTAAGGACTTTCTTATATGGGAGATGGAAAAAACATGGCCGAAAGGGGCGGAGCTGTGTTCACATTCAGAAAAAAAAAAAAAAAAAAACTACATATAACTGAATAGGATAACTGAAGTGAGCACTAATATATATATGAGTGCAAGCCAAAAATACATACCATATATAAGAATAAGGCTGCACATCGAACTTAGATAATGGTATAATGCCTCAAGCATATGGAAAAATATTGGAATATACAATGAAAAATGCTACTTGCTAATTTGAACATGTGAATAATGAATTGCATACCTGCTATGAATATTAGGAAAAAGGAGATGTTTAGCAATCGCATTGATCAATGTAACTGAGCCCCAAAACCTCGTCAAGGTACATCTCTATATTGGGGTCCCTAGCTCTGTGACCCTAACTGTGTGTCATCTCATTGCAATTAAAAACTGCTATGGGTGGAGAGGGGTAACTAAGGACTTTCTTATATGGGAGATGGAAAAAACATGGCCGAAAGGGGCGGAGCTGTGTTCACATTCAGAAAAAAAAAAAAAAAACTACATATAACTGAATAGGATAACTGAAGTGAGCACTAATATATATATGAGTGCAAGCCAAAAATACATACCATATATAAGAATAAGGCTGCACATCAAACTTAGATAATGGTATAATGCCTCAAGCATATGGAAAAATATTGGAATATACAATGAAAAATGCTACTTGCTAATTTGAACATGTGAATAATGAATTGCATACCTGCTATGAATATTAGGAAAAAGGAGATGTTTAGCAATCGCATTGATCAATGTAACTGAGCCCCAAAACCTCGTCAAGGTACATCTCTATATTGGGGTCCCTAGCTCTGTGACCCTAACTGTGTGTCATCTCATTGCAATTAAAAACTGCTATGGGTGGAGAGGGGTAACTAAGGACTTTCTTATATGGGAGATGGAAAAAACATGGCCGAAAGGGGCGGAGCTGTGTTCACATTCAGAAAAAAAAAAAACTACATATAACTGAATAGGATAACTGAAGTGAGCACTAATATATATATGAGTGCAAGCCAAAAATACATACCATATATAAGAATAAGGCTGCACATCAAACTTAGATAATGGTATAATGCCTCAAGCATATGGAAAAATATTGGAATATACAATGAAAAATGCTACTTGCTAATTTGAACATGTGAATAATGAATTGCATACCTGCTATGAATATTAGGAAAAAGGAGATATTTAGCAATCGCATTGATCAATGTAACTGAGCCCCAAGGCCTCGTCAAGGCATATCTCTATATTGGGGTCCCTAGCTCTGTGACCCTAACTGTGTGTCATCTCATTGCAATTAAAAACTGCTATGGGTGGAGAGGGGTAACTAAGGACTTTCTTATATGGGAGATGGAAAAAACATGGCCGAAAGGGGCGGAGCTGTGTTCACATTCAGAAAAAAAAAAAAAACTACATATAACTGAATAGGATAACTGAAGTGAGCACTAATATATATATGAGTGCAAGCCAAAAATACATACCATATATAAGAATAAGGCTGCACATCAAACTTAGATAATGGTATAATGCCTCAAGCATATGGAAAAATATTGGAATATACAATGAAAAATGCTACTTGCTAATTTGAACATGTGAATAATGAATTGCATACCTGCTATGAATATTAGGAAAAAGGAGATGTTTAGCAATCGCATTGATCAATGTAACTGAGCCCCAAAACCTCGTCAAGGTACATCTCTATATTGGGGTCCCTAGCTCTGTGACCCTAACTGTGTGTCATCTCATTGCAATTAAAAACTGCTATGGGTGGAGAGGGGTAACTAAGGACTTTCTTATATGGGAGATGGAAAAAACATGGCCGAAAGGGGCGGAGCTGTGTTCACATTCAGAAAAAAAAAAAAAAACTACATATAACTGAATAGGATAACTGAAGTGAGCACTAATATATATATGAGTGCAAGCCAAAAATACATACCATATATAAGAATAAGGCTGCACATCAAACTTAGATAATGGTATAATGCCTCAAGCATATGGAAAAATATTGGAATATACAATGAAAAATGCTACTTGCTAATTTGAACATGTGAATAATGAATTGCATACCTGCTATGAATATTAGGAAAAAGGAGATGTTTAGCAATCGCATTGATCAATGTAACTGAGCCCCAAAACCTCGTCAAGGTACATCTCTATATTGGGGTCCCTAGCTCTGTGACCCTAACTGTGTGTCATCTCATTGCAATTAAAAACTGCTATGGGTGGAGAGGGGTAACTAAGGACTTTCTTATATGGGAGATGGAAAAAACATGGCCGAAAGGGGCGGAGCTGTGTTCACATTCAGAAAAAAAAAAAACTACATATAACTGAATAGGATAACTGAAGTGAGCACTAATATATATATGAGTGCAAGCCAAAAATACATACCATATATAAGAATAAGGCTGCACATCAAACTTAGATAATGGTATAATGCCTCAAGCATATGGAAAAATATTGGAATATACAATGAAAAATGCTACTTGCTAATTTGAACATGTGAATAATGAATTGCATACCTGCTATGAATATTAGGAAAAAGGAGATGTTTAGCAATCGCATTGATCAATGTAACTGAGCCCCAAAACCTCGTCAAGGTACATCTCTATATTGGGGTCCCTAGCTCTGTGACCCTAACTGTGTGTCATCTCATTGCAATTAAAAACTGCTATGGGTGGAGAGGGGTAACTAAGGACTTTCTTATATGGGAGATGGAAAAAACATGGCCGAAAGGGGCGGAGCTGTGTTCACATTCAGAAAAAAAAAAAAAAACTACATATAACTGAATAGGATAACTGAAGTGAGCACTAATATATATATGAGTGCAAGCCAAAAATACATACCATATATAAGAATAAGGCTGCACATCAAACTTAGATAATGGTATAATGCCTCAAGCATATGGAAAAATATTGGAATATACAATGAAAAATGCTACTTGCTAATTTGAACATGTGAATAATGAATTGCATACCTGCTATGAATATTAGGAAAAAGGAGATGTTTAGCAATCGCATTGATCAATGTAACTGAGCCCCAAAACCTCGTCAAGGTACATCTCTATATTGGGGTCCCTAGCTCTGTGACCCTAACTGTGTGTCATCTCATTGCAATTAAAAACTGCTATGGGTGGAGAGGGGTAACTAAGGACTTTCTTATATGGGAGATGGAAAAAACATGGCCGAAAGGGGCGGAGCTGTGTTCACA
Organism: Anomaloglossus baeobatrachus; assembly: GCF_048569485.1. Taxonomy (NCBI): domain Eukaryota; kingdom Metazoa; phylum Chordata; class Amphibia; order Anura; family Aromobatidae; genus Anomaloglossus; species Anomaloglossus baeobatrachus. The sequence goes on along the minus strand of NC_134355.1, from coordinate 691,056,314 downwards.
TTCAGAAAAAAAAAAAACTACATATAACTGAATAGGATAACTGAAGTGAGCACTAATATATATATGAGTGCAAGCCAAAAATACATACCATATATAAGAATAAGGCTGCACATCAAACTTAGATAATGGTATAATGCCTCAAGCATATGGAAAAATATTGGAATATACAATGAAAAATGCTACTTGCTAATTTGAACATGTGAATAATGAATTGCATACCTGCTATGAATATTAGGAAAAAGGAGATGTTTAGCAATCGCATTGATCAATGTAACTGAGCCCCAAAACCTCGTCAAGGTACATCTCTATATTGGGGTCCCTAGCTCTGTGACCCTAACTGTGCGTCATCTCATTGCAATTAAAAACTGCAGTTTTTAATTGCAATGAGATGACACACAGTTAGGGTCACAAAGCTAGGGACCCCAATATAGAGATGTACCTTGACGAGGTTTTGGGGCTCAGTTACATTGATCAATGCGATTGCTAAACATCTCCTTTTTCCTAATATTCATAGCAGGTATGCAATTCATTATTCACATGTTCAAATTAGCAAGTAGCATTTTTCATTGTATATTCCAATATTTTTCCATATGCTTGAGGCATTATACCATTATCTAAGTTTGATGTGCAGCCTTATTCTTATATATGGTATGTATTTTTGGCTTGCACTCATATATATATTAGTGCTCACTTCAGTTATCCTATTCAGTTATATGTAATAAAACCAACTAGTCCTTAGTCATAAGTGTCTCATGAATCCAAAAGAGCAACTGAAATAGACTGACTCATTAGGTGAGGAAAAGGGAGGGGTGAAAAAATGTTAATTACTTCAGAAAAAGGAAGGAAAAAGACAAAGGAAAGAGGTGAGGAGGAAGAAGCAAATGGGTATCTGAAAGTTAATTAACTTTATATGATTAAAGCTGCGATCTAAAGCTGTAATAAACATATATTAATTATACATAGTAAACAATAATATATATTGATCAAAGGGTGGAAATCCCCAAATTGTCAGAACATCTTATATTATCAGTTCCAAGGGACGGGAAATTAAGTTCATTGTCCAAAAAAGAAGGGGTTAATGCGCTCAGCTGTAGACATTAGATCCCAAAACAACAGACAGAAAAACCATGCGCATAAACACATAAGCATATAGGGGGGGGGGGGAATGAGTAATATATGGTGAATTATACTTCAAGTCTTAGGTTATGCGTATGTGAGGAAACTGGGATGGGGGAAGATAAGTACGGGTGGTGGGAGGGGGGGGGGGTGGGATCATTCATTGATTTTATACCCTAACTTATTCTCTTTAATATAATTTGTATTATCCTCCTTCTTATCATCTATACCATTCTTATTATCATTATTATTATGGTAGACACCTAACGCCTGACAGCGAATTAGATACCGGAAAGTAAAAGAAACGCAAGAAAAAACATTATTAATCAAAAGGCATATGTGAGGAATTAGTTCGCGGGCTTGATGGATTTGCCTACAGCTTATATGATTGTACTACGGTATGGGGTCGGGACATGGGGATCAGTGTAAAAACGATTCTGAGATACAAAGTGTGATCATAAAATGGTATGTATATGGGGGGGGAGGAGAAAAGGGGGGGAGGGGGGGAGGGAAGGAGGGAGGGAGAGGAAAGGGTGAGCATATGAATATATATATGGAAGAGTAAAATAAAATTGAATAGAAATAAAAATGAAAAAAATAATGAAATTCAATTTAAAAATAGATACTGAAAATTGAAAAATGGGGATAGAATCTATTTGATATCACATTAAAGCCGAAACCTGTTATTATAATTCAGGTTGATATTAACCCCCAATCGCTTACCCTAATTATTGTTATGGTTGTAGTTATCACCTAAGAGGTAAGGGTATATTCTATTTAAATGTATGACCGTGATTATCCCCGTTAATATAAATCATATTAATATTAAAATTCAGATACCCATTTGCTTCTTCCTCCTCACCTCTTTCCTTTGTCTTTTTCCTTCCTTTTTCTGAAGTAATTAACATTTTTTCACCCCTCCCTTTTCCTCACCTAATGAGTCAGTCTATTTCAGTAGCTCTTTTGGATTCATGAGACACTTATGACTAAGGACTAGTTGGTTTTATTGTCAGTCCGAAACGCGTAAAGCCCTCATGAATTGTATCTTTACCACCCAAGTTATTTTTCGGTCTTCACTATGTTTTTAAAGATGTTCAAATAAAGACTCGAATGTTTTAACCTAAGGAGGACTTGTGCTGGATCGCTCCCCCCCTCTTTTTCCCTTTCACATCAATACCTATTTAGATCCTTCACTGGCAACTCTTTAGCAGGCATTCACTAGTAACAATCCCTATTACTATCAGTAAATGCTGATTGACCTACACAACTTTTTTTAACCTGCATATCCCTATTATACGCTATCACTCTCCTATCTATCTCAGCTACCTATCATTAATCCCATAGCTAAGCTGTTCAGCAGTACCAGAGACAGCACTTTCCCTAATGTTTAACATTCCAAAATGATGTTGACACCACATGTCCACATTTAATGCAGAGGGACATGTGACTTAGGCAGCCAATGACACAAGCTCTTGTGTCTGAACCTTGTCGATGTTTGCTGCGCCGTGATTGGCTGCAGAACGTCTGCCAATAAAGTAAAATAAAATATTGCCGCGTGTCTCTGGCTTCTCCCAAGTCCCCACCCCCTCCATTTATTAAACACATCCTCCATTCATCAAACAGCACCACAATCCTATCCAAAAGCATAACATATTATTAGAAATGCATTTTATTAAAACACAATCAGTTATCGCTCAAAACCAAACATTGCCGACTTTTGGGGAAAGTGCTTGGGTTACAGAGTCCGAGCCGAATTTGAAATTGGTGAACCTTTATCAAACAGATTTGCTCATCTCTAATAATAACATAGGGCCGGCTAACACAGAAGAAGCTGGTCATATGTGAGGAAAGACACAAAGCCCGGCGCTGGAGCCCGGACAAATAAGATCTCTCCTTTTATACTGGAATCACTGAGATACAAAACATTTGGTCAACATTTTCCAAAACGCACTTTTCACTTCCTTATTCCGTAAGCTGTATATGAAAGGATTTAATAAAGGAGTAATAAATAAATAAATGATAGAAATATATTTCAGGTTGGATGAAGAGTTTTTTCCTTGCCCCATGTACGTGGTCATGTTGGCCCCGTAGAGCATAAAAACCACAGTCAGGTGTGAGGTGCATGTAGAGAACGCCTTTGATCTCCCATCGGCTGAGCTGATCTTTAATATGGATACAATAATGCAAATATAAGAGACCACGATGAAAACAAGTGGTAAAAACAGAATGAATATGCTCCCAATAAATAAACTTAATTTATAAAAGGAGACGTTTCCGCACACCAACTCTAGAAGCACTAAACTCTCGCAGACAAAGTGCGGCACCCTGTTACCCTTACAGAATACATATGGTCTGACAATAGCGGGTATCGCATTTATAAATAAATTCCCTGTCCATATGAAGACTGTGGCATATTTACATGTCCTCCAGCTCATGATGACGTTGTAATATAATGGGAGGCATATGGCGATGTATCGATCATAGGCCATCACCGCCAACAGCACGTACTCCACGCCCCCGAGGATCAAGCAGACGTACATTTGCGTCAGGCAACCGACGACAGAAATCCTTCTTGTTATTGAAATGACATCGATCAGCATTTTAGGGATCAAAGCCGATTAGTATACTAAATCGATAAAAGACAAATTACAGAGAAAATAATACATAGCCGTGTGCAGCGCAGGACTGACGACGACAGCGCAGATCAGGAGACTGTTCCCGAGAAGGGTCACTACGTACACCAAGAACAGAGCGATGAACAGGACGATTCTCTTCGGAAGGCTTTCAGGGAAACCAGTGAAGAAAAGTTCTTCCACCCAAGTCTGGTTTCCAAAATCAAAGTTAAAGTATAAACCCTGCAAAACACAAAAGAGGCCAATACAAAATAAGTATATATCTTACCATGCTCCAAAAGCCATAATAAAAAGTTACAAATACTACAAAAAGTAACACAAAATGAACAAGTGGGAAAAGGATGAGACGACGTTACGATGCCGGAGGTTATAAAAAGATATCATCACACAATGGAGTTTATGTGGGACGGGATCTTCTGGGTGGATGAATTCTAAGAAATCTCTACAGAAAACAATATGTAAGAAAATTAACACTGCCTTCAACACAGCACAGACGAATGATATAGTGATATAAAAGAAATATCAATTCTGGATGGTTGTAAAAGGGTTAATGCCGCACTGCCATAAATGAAAGGAAACTTCAGGAAAATTTAATGGCGAGTTTATTAACAACGCGTTTTGGAAATATCATCTCCTTCATCAGGTCAAAATCCCATCAAATGTGAACTGGAGCAGGTGAATTGAATGCAACAAGTGAAAAAATATTGACATATACACAGGTATGGCCAAAATTGTTGGCATTCTTGAAATTGTTCGAGAAAAGAAGTATTTCTCCCAGAAAATTATTGCAATTACACATTTTATTATACAAATGTTTATTCCCTTTGTGTGTATTGGAACAATTTGTGTATATTGGGCAGATTAAACTTTGGGAAGGACGTATAAATCAAGCCACATACAAGGTTATCCTGGAAAAACAGTTGCTTCCTTCTGCTCAGACAATGTTCCCCATCTCTGAGGACTGGTTTTTCCAGCAGGACAATGTGCCATGCCACACAGCTAGGTCAAACAATGTGTGGATGAAGAACCACCACATCAAAACCCTGTCATGGCCAGCCCAATCTCCAGACCTGAACCCCATTGAAAACCTCTGGAATGCAATCAAGAGGAGGATGGATAGTCACAAGCCATTAAAAAAAGAACTGCTTACATTTTTGCACCAGGAGTGGCATAAGGTCACCCAAAAGAAGTGTGAAAGATTTGTGGAAAGCAGCCAAGACGCAGGAAAGCTGGGATTCCACATCATGGTTATTCTACAAAATATTGATTTCTGAACTGTTCCTGAGATAAAATATTATTAGTATTGTTGTTTCTAAATGATTATGAACTTATTTTCTTTGCATTATTTGAGGTGAAACCAATGCATTGTTCTGTTATTTTCACCATTTCTCATTTTCAGAAAATAAATACAAAATGTATTGCTTGGAAATTCGGAGACGTTGTCAGTAGATTATAGAATAAAAGAACAATTTACATTTTACTCTAACATAGAAAGATAAAAATCAGAAAAACTGAAAATTTTGCAGTGGTCTCTCAATTTTTGTCAGAGCTGTATATGCATATATATATATATATATATATATATATATATAAACACACAAGCACATACACTTTATATAGACAGTAGAAGATTCTGTTGCTTGGTGATCGCATGGAAGAATTGTGCCCAACCACAACAACAGAAGAGACCAAAATTGCATCGGAAATTAGTACAGGGGCTGAAGAATTGGAAGTTACAGTGGAGTATAGTAATATTTTTATTAATATACTTAAAGTAATAATGTAATTATTTCTTATTGCAACCTCTTAAGGGAGTCAGAAATCCATTCAGTAAAGGAGATTAATAAGTTTAACCAGAATGAGTTTTCAAGATCCATCACACCAGCAAGACCAAAGCCCACAAGAAGCACAAGAAAGATGGAGGCTGTTGACCTTAATAAATGTGTTTTCACTGCTGAAGATTCAAATGTGTGGCGCCCCTGAGGGTCCAGTCGCCACAGGGGTACTACACCTCAGCCAGGGGTGTGGAACGCCATCCCTGGTAAGAAGGAGCACACAGACCATGTTACACACACACTCTTAAGGGTACTTTACACGCTGCGGTATCGGTACCCCGTCGGTTGTGCGTCACAGTCACATCACTGCCCGTGGCGCACAACATCGCTAGGAACAGTAACACATACTTAACTGCCTAGCGACGTCGCTGTGACCGGCAAACCGCCTCCTTTCTAAGGGGGCGGTTCATTTGATGTCATAGCGATGTCACTTAGCGGCCGCCCAATACAAGCGGAGGGGCGGAGATGATCGGGTGGAATATCCCGTCCACCTCCTTCCTTCCTCATTGCCGGCGATCGCATGTAAGGAGATGTTCCTCATTCCTGCGGTGTCACACATAGCGATGTGTGCTGCCGCAGGAACGAGGAACAACATCGTACCTGCACATGCAACGATTTTTGGTAAATGAACGACCTCTCCAAAAACAATGATTTTTACCTCTTTTGCGATCGTTGAAGGTTGCTCGTATGTGTCACACGCTGCGATGTTGCTAACGACGCCGGATGTGCGTCACAAACATTGTGACCCCGACGATAAATCGTTAGCGATGTCGCAGCGTGTAAATGGCCCTTTAGTATAGCTACACTCCAAAAAGCCATGGTTAGGGCGAGTTGCACCTTCGGGAGAGCACAGTCCCGGAGCCAGACTAGAGGTGGGGTTTGTTAGTGGGTGGACACTTAGAACGGAGTGCAGAAAGTGAAATAAACAGAACAGTGCAAGTCGGAGAAGGAAGTAGGAGCGGAGGGGAGATGTCCTGGGGAATGGAGCCGGAGGAGCTAGTCCAAGGGCCAGGTGTAAGAAAAGGTCATCATCTGCCCCAGCAGCTTCGGCCATACCTGGCCGAAGACCACAGGTGGCGTCACGATTCATCATCATCCCCTGTAAATATATCCCCCACCTCCCACTCATTTAAAATTACACCACCAGGGTCACGGAGTCAGGCCCTCCCACCGTGATATCCAACCTCCTCCCTCAGAATGGAACTGACCCAGTTCTGAATGCCCCAAGGCGCTGGTGGGGTGTGTCAAACTTGGTGTCACGAACAGGATTTTGTGCCCTTTAAGACGGGTACTGTGTGCCTTAAGACTATGTGAAAAACTGTGTAATCGTGGCTAATAAGAAACAACAGGTGCCATGTGTAATCAGAAAGGGTGGATGCATCCTCCCTTTGTGGGCTGGATTGCAAAACGGCACAAAGAGCCGTGCCCGCCCACCGCAGGGGCTGCAGAGAAACGAAACTTACCAAATGACTCAGGAGCCCCGCCTCCCCAGGAAGCAGACAGAGGAGTAAGGGAGCACCTGTGTCACTGAAGGATGCGGTGGGTGTGATGATGGCAAGCGGTGATCAGCACTGGAGCATGGGGTGAAAACGATAGACTCCTTCAGGTGTCCAGAGGGGATACTGGCAATGCTGTCCGCACTAGACCCGGACTTCATGGAAAAGGAGATGGAGGAACTTGGCCACCAACTGCTGGAGTCACACCTACCACAAGGACACCCTGATCGTGACCTGTATCCGGGTGACGTTGTAAGGTATACACAGCAGGAAGGTGAAAGAGGGTGGTATGAACTGGACATTAAGAAAGAGCGCATACAGCGTAAAGAACCGGCTGTAGAGCATGCACTAGCAGTGCCAGACCTGGGCACCGTATCGACCGGTTACGCGGTAAGGTGTAATTGGAAAACCCAGACACATTAGAAGACCGTCAGAGTGTAAAATATGTAAATAAGGTTTGTTGAATTGTGCCAGTATTGAAGTGAAGTTAAGTTTATAGGAAATGTTGACCCATAAGTGTTTCAAGGACTGTTAGGTTGTGGACGGTGAATAACTGAACTTGTTATAAATAGTTAGCACTGGTTACAGAGCTCCCTGGTAGAATTATAAGATCACCAAGTTAAAACCCGTCTGGCGTGGCCAAAGAACTGAAGAATAGTGATCATTACATGCTCTGTCGTCATGCCCAGAGCCTAAGTTGGGGGCTTGTTGGTGGCGGTTCCCCATTTGTTATGCTGCTGTTTGCATTTGGAGCGGTGAAAAAGAACACTCGGAATGTGGATCATCATGGACTCCTGAAAAGTTGTACAAAGTGTTAATTATGCAAATGTTCTATTTTCTTAAATTTTGTAGTAAAGTTTTGTTTGTAATTTTAAAGAACCAGCGCCTCACATGAAGGGATGAAAAGTTTAAATGTACCTGTTAATATGCACTGCTAAAAATTTCTTTTGCATGTCTTAATACCGGTTGTGTTTTTCTCTCTTGCAGCCCAAGGACGTGCTGGGTTTTGCTGTGGGGGAGTGTGGCGCCACCCATAAAAGGGTCCGCGGACACCGGCTCAGGGCACTGTGTGTGAGACGCAGGGCAGGAGGGTGAAGCCAGCGTAGATAGATGAGCAGGAAAGGGACATAGAAAGGTACACTGGCATTCTTCCTCTGAATTACCTGGGAATCGGATGGATCCCATCACCGCAGGACTCAGCACTCCAAGGGCAGCATTTGACCGGCCGGCCGTGTTAACCTAGAACTGGCAACTGTGAGTAAAAAACTTGCAACTGCATCCCGCTGTGTCCTGGACTCATTACCTGCGCCGCCAGCCCCGCACTATCCAAACATCCCAGTGGCTAACAACTGCCTATGGTTGACCTGGGGTCCCAGCTCCACCTGTGGGAGCTGTACCATTTCAGCTGCGTCACCATATGCCCAAGCGGTCCCGTCCAAGCAGCGTCGGCCATACCTGGCCGAAGACCATAGTTGGCGTCATGATTCATCATCCTCCCCTGTAAATATAACCCCATCTCCCACTCATTTAAAACGACACCGCCAGGGTCATGGAGTCGGGACCTGCCACCGTGACATCCAACCTCCTCCCTAAGAACTGAACTGGCCTGGTTCTGAGTGCTCGAAGGCCCTGGTGGGGCATGTCAGATCCAGCAGCCAAAAACTTGATAGCTGCTGAATTAGGTAGACAGAATTCACTTCTAATGAGCAACATTCAGGACAAATGATGGAGACGCACAATGGCGGCTGCTACATATGTCGGTGAAGAGCGGAGGAGGAAGAAGCCATCCTTCCTGGGATCAGTAACCAGCCACAGAGAGAACATACTACCATGCACTGACTAAAACAACATATAAGGTAGGTATATCAAGAGTTTAAAAGTTTTCACAACCGGAATTTTACTTCTAAACCTTAACTGAATAATCTGCAAAAGTCTGTGGATAATCTGGAGAAAAAAATACCTTATTCAAATTGCAGACATCCCTTTCATCCAGCAGTTTTATATAAGTTTATGTGTTTCCAGCTCGCCAATGTAGCGCCCCTGAACCTTTCAGGCCACTACTAGGTACTGCATCCTGTCAAAGATGCAGGGCCTACCCCCATGGACCTGGAAGCCCAGTGCCGATACCATCAAAATGCATAACATCCTCAGTTCCCTCTCCCAATCATTGGTGACTGACTAGTTGGGGACCCAATGGATGGCCACCTAGGGGTGGGGGTGATCCAGTCTACTAGACGAGAACCAGGGGGGGAGGAGTGAGACAGTGAGTCAGTCAGTAGTGACAGTATTAGGAGATGGACATGTCTCGAGACAGGGTCTTGTAGCAGTGACCTAACTGGTACAGGAGAGTGTTTGCCGGGGAGGGTACAACGAGGTACCCCTGGAACCAGGGCACCGATGGGGCGCAGGGCCCTGGGTTAGGTGAACGCTTCAGGGGACCATCTAGGACCTCACTGACCCGGGGGCACCAGCAGTGGCGGGAGGGCCAGGGAGCGGAGCACCGACCCTACAGGGTTCACATTGCCCACCGTACGGATCAGAGCCTGACGACAAACAGGAGGGGACTCCCAGACGCTCCAAGCCATGGGGTTCGACAAAACTACTGGGAGGTGCAGGGGAGAGAGGCTACCAGGTTACCACACCGGCACTGGGACTACAGGGACCAGGGGTCTGAACCAGCCTTTCACCATTACCATCTCTGTGATTAAACACCAGTTGCACTGCATTCCCATTGTGTGGTCTCCATCATCTACCCCCTGGGGCTCAGCCCTGTTTGCGGAGGGCCCAACATCCAGGCTGCCATCACCATCAGCCCCAGTGGTAAAAGACTGTGCAGTGGTGGCTCCATCTTCTTGGCCGCAACCCGCAAGTGGCATCACGAGATAAACTCTTTCATCTCCCCTGTATATAGCCCCGAACAACGGCCATTACACCCGTGACACAGCATCCCCGTACATATATGGCCCAGGACCGAGTACCCCATAGCCCTGGGGAGGGTCACCAAGCTTGCATGAAATGGATGTTCTCAAATTTAATAGTTATCCACACGATAGGGGATAATTATTTGGTTGATGTGGGCCCGACCACAGTCAAAACCAGGGCTCTGAAAAACTCTGTGTCAACGGAGTTAAGGTCGATCATATGCATTGTGGCTCCATTCATTCTTATGGTAGTTCTGAACCAACCAAACATAGAGCTCAACAATTTCCAGGGGTCCCATTAAGAAGGAATGGAGTGGCAGTTTGCAGGATTGACTAGCACTCAAGTCATACAGCGCTCTTGTAGCACCCCTGAACACATCAGGGTTCTGCATCCCCACCAGGATGTAGGGCCTACCCCCTTAGGTACCCAGAACCTCAGTGCCGGTACCAACAAAAACCCAGGTAATCACAGTTTTCCCCAACAATCCCCCATACAATGGTACCTAGCTAGGGTGGGTGTTACGGGGGGCTGTCTGATAATAAAATCTAAAGGAATGTCAGACAGTCAGGGTCCACCGTGCAAAGACTCTGCTGCAGACTATGGCAGAGGATAAGGGGTATATAAGTGTGCCACTGTAAAAAATAATAGCACAAGTGCACGGACAGCAGCGTAAGCCGCACAAAGCTCCTACCTGCGTTCGCTCCACTAGTGTGCGAGGACACGAACCACTAGATATGGCACTTGCCTAGGTCCGCTCTTCTAGTGGTGCAAAAGAGACGGACAGCAGCGTAAGCCGCACAAAGCTCCTACCTGCGTTCGCTCCACTAGTGTGCGAGGACACGAACCACTAGATATGGCACCTGCTTAGGTCCGCTCTTCTAGTGGTGCAAAAGAGACAGACATCAGCATAAGCCGCACAAAGCTCCTACCTCTGTTCGCTCCCCTAGTGTGCGAGGATATGAACAACTGCCAGACGCAGTATAAGGAACGTTACCCTAGCGGCAACGTCCACCTACGAGTAGAATCACAAGGCCCAGCCGGACCATGTGCCTCAGGCACCTGCCTATGTCCGCTCCACTAAGAGGTAAGGATACGGACTGCAGCCGAATCTGTAAGGTATAAGAACGCTACCCTGCCGGTAGCGCTCACCTAACATAGACAGAGAGATAGACAGAGAGATGCCTAGAGGGACGTGCACAGGGCGTCTACCCTCATGAATGAACCAAGAGGACTGAGCGCCGGGCGGCGTGCATCAGGGTCTTATATAGACTCTGTGCCTCATCCAAGATGGAGGACACCAGAGCCAATCCGCTGCCAGAATGACAGCAATGACGTCACGCTGGCCTATCACCGAGCAAAGCGTCACAAGCACATGACCAGTGGCCAATCAGCTTAGAAGGTGTCAGAACTGGGTGCAAAAACCTAAAAAAAATCACTATGGGGAGATAAGGTATGCACACCAGTGACTATGTAAGGGGAATACATGAAATAGCAGAAACTGCTGTGTGAATACTGACTTGAAAAATCCAATAGCTATATGCAAGAGTGAAAATGTGAAAAATGGAATCTGCATTACTGCCATGAACATATGAATCAAGAGAAATTTAGCTACTGAATTGATCAATGCAATAGAGCCCCAACACTACGCCAAAGTATTTCTCTACGTTGGGGTCCCTAGCTTCTGTGTGTCCTCTCATGCAGTTAAAAAACCTACCGTGTATGGGAAGCTGAGACCCAGGCTATTTATGCGTATGATATGGATTGGCAATAGGTGTGGTTGGGGAGGGTTCACAAACGAAAAAATACTAACAAATAAGGAATAACGTTTGGAACACCATTCTAAGTCCGAACTGGGTGCAAAAACCTAAAAAAACATCACTATGGGGAGATAAGGTATGCACACCAGTGACTATGTAAGGGGAATACATGAAATAGCAGAAACTGCTGTGTGAATACTGACTTGAACGTTATTCCTATTTGTTAGTATTTTTTCGTTTGTGAACCCTCCCCAACCACACCTATTGCCAATCCATATCATACGCATAAATAGCCTGGGTCTCAGCTTCCCATACATGGTAGGTTTTTTAACTGCATGAGAGGACACACATAAGCTAGGGACCCCAACGTAGAGAAATACTTTGGCGTAGTGTTGGGGCTTTATTGCATTGATCAATTCAGTACCTAAATTTCTCTTGATTCATATGTTCATGGCAGTAATGCAGATTCCATTTTTCACATTTTCACTCTTGCATATAGCTATTGGATTTTTCAAGTCAGTATTCACACAGCAGTTTCTGCTATTTCATGTATTCCCCTTACACAGTCACTGGTGTGCATACCTTATCTCCCCATATAGAAGGTGTCAGAGACATGTGACCTCGTGTCAGCGATGATGTCACCCACACATGTGCAATGGCTCCAAGATAGGACTTAAGCGGGCTTTACACGCTACGACATCGCTAATGCGGAGTCGTTGGGGTCACGGGATTCGTGACGCACATCCGGCCGCATTAGCGATGCCGTTGCGTGCGACACCGATAAGCGATTTTGCATCGTTGCAAAAACGTGCAAAATCGCTAATCGGCGACACGGGGGTCCATTCTCAAATCTCGTTACTGCAGCAGTAACGAGGTTGTTCCTCGTTCCTGCGGCAGCACACATCGCTGCGTGTGACGCCGCAGGAACGAGGAAGCTCCCCTTACCTGCCTCCCGGCTGCTATGCGGAAGGAAGGAGGTGGGCGGGATGTTACGTCCCGCTCATCTCCGCCCCTCCGCTGCTATTGGGCGGCAGTTCAGTGACGTTTCAGTGACGTCGCTGTGACGCCGCACGGACCGCCCCCCTAGAAAGGAGGCGGTTCGCCGGTCACAGCGACGTCGCCGGACAGGTAAGTATGTGTGACGGCTGTGGGCGATGTTGTGCGGCACGGGCAGCGATATGCCCGTGTCGCGCAACAGATGGGGGCGGGTACCCACACTAGCGATATCGGGACCGATATCGCAGTGTGTAAAGTAGCCTTTAGTCTCCAGCGCTTGCACATGTGCAGTAGCAAGAAATCCAGACATAGTCTCCAGAGCCACAGCAACCGTAACAGTACCTCCCCCTCAAGGGCCCCCCTCCCGGAGACGCAGGTAATCGGCAACTAAGTCGGGAGCATGGACAGCCTCCTCAGGCTCCCAAGAGCGATGTTCCGGGCCGTAGCCCTCCCAATCTATCAAGAAGAACCTGCGCCCTCTAACCATCTTAGAACCAACTATGGCTCGTACCTCATAGCTAGAGCAAGAGGAATCAGAGGCAGGAGAGTGCACTTCACGAGCGTGAGGTAAAATAGCCGGCTTCAGCAGTGAAACATGGAATTTGTCATGGATCCTAAGATGGACGGGTAACTTCAATTGGTAGACTACAGGATTTACCTGTCGAAGAACCTCATAAGGACCCAGGAAGCGAGGAGCAAATTTGACAGAGCTCACTCTAAGTTTCACGTGTTTTGCAGAGAGCCACACAAAGTCCCCTGGAGAAAAGACAGGAGCCGGGCGACGAAACCGATCGGACACCGTCTTCATACGGTTCTTAGCTGCTTGGATCGACTCTTGAGTCCGATCCCAAACCTCTCTGGCATTAGTTGCCCAGTCGGCCACAAGAGGAGAAGGTGCAGCAGCGGGAAACGGTACCGGTACCCTAGGGTGTTGCCCATTATTGAGTACGAATGGTGTCTGCCCAGTGGCCTCAGCCAGCGAATTGTTAAGGGCAAATTCTGCCCAGGGTAGGAGGGAGGATCAGTTATCGTGGTTCTCAGCAACAAAGTGTCGAAGGTATATAATCATGGATTGATTGGTACGCTCAACCAAACCATTGGTCTCCGGATGGTATGCCGAAGAGAGATTCAACTCAATTTGCAGAAGGCTACAAAGATCTCGCCAGAAACGGGAAGCAAATTGCGGGCCTCTATCACAAATGATACGATCTGGCATCCCGTGAAGCCTAAACACATGCTTGAGGAATAGTTTGGCTAGTACCCTGGAAGATGGAATTCTAAATAACGGTATGAGATGAACCATCCGGGAGAAATGGTCCGTAATGACCCACACAAATCTATGTCCCTGTGAACACGGAAGATCACCCACAAAGTCCATGCCTACCACCTCCCATGGTCTATCTGGCACTGGTAAAGGATGCAAGAGCCCAGCCGGTCTCTGCCGTAATGGACGGTTGCGAGCATACGAGTAGCAGGAACCGACATATCTCTTGACGTGGCTGGCTAAGTGTGGCCACCAATACCACCTCTCGAGTAACTCTCGTGTCCGCCTAATACCAAAATGCCCACCCACCTTTTAGGTGTGGGCCCACGACAGTATATCATTCTGTCGATCAGGCGGCACAAAGGTCTTGCCCGGTGGGATTTGGTCTAACGTCACAGGGGAGAGCGTATGAAAAACCCTGGAGGGAAGGATAAGACGAGGTTCGTCAATCTCTTCCAGGGTAGAAACCATAGAGTGAGACAGGGCGTCTGCCTTGTTATTCTTACTCCCAGACAGATAGTTGATGGAGAAGTGAAAGCGGGAGAAAAACAAGGACCAGCGGGCTTGGCGAGGATTCAGACGCTGAGCGGTTTGTAAGTACGTCAGATTCTTATGGTCTGTATAGACCTGGAAAGGATGTTTCGCTCCTTCCAGCAAGTGACGCCACTCCTCCAAGGCTAATCTCAAGGCGAGCAGTTCCCTATCCCCAATGGTATAGTTTCTCTCTGACGGTGAAAAGGTTTTAGCAAAGAAGAAACACGGCCTTTTTCTACCTGCACCGTTCTTTTGATACAAGACCGCACCAGCACCCACTGAAGAGGCATCAACCTCCCAGAGGAAGGGCTTATTCTCATCGGGTCTTTGAAGAACGGGAGCAGTTGAAAAGTGTCTTTTTACTGCCTCAAAAGCCTGGGATGTCTCAGTAGACCAGACTTTTGGATTAGCACCTTTCTTAGTCAAGGCCACCAAAGGGGCCACCAAAGTAGAGAAATGGGGTATGAACTGCCTGTAATAATTTATGAATCCTAAGAAGCGTTGCACCGCCTTCAAGGAATGAGGTTCGGACCATTCCAGGACAGCAGAGAGCTTCGCAGGATCCATAGCCAGACCCTCTTGTGAGGTAATGTAGCCCAAAAAAGGCAAAGATGACTGCTCAAATACACATTTTTCGAGTTTAGCAAACACAGAGCGCTCCCTTAAACGGGAAAGGACACGAACGACATCCTGACGATGAGTCTCCAGATCAGGAGAAAAAATCAGGATGTCGTCCAGATACACCACGACGGAGGATAACAGTAAATCCCTGAACACATCGTTTACGAAGTCCTGAAATACTGCGGTTGCATTACATAAACCAAAAGGCATGACGAGGTATTCATAGTGACCGTCTCGGGTGTTAAAAGCGGTCTTCCATTCGTCACCCTCTCGAATTCGTACCAAGTTATACGCACCCCGCAGATCCAACTTCGTAAAAACCTGAGCTCCCCTCAGTCTGTCAAAGAGCTCCGAAATTAAAGGTAACGGGTATTTGTTCTTTATTGTGATTGCGTTGAGACCCCTGTAATCTATGCAGGGACGCAAATCACCCTCTTTCTTCCGAACAAAGAAAAACCCAGCTCCCGCGGGAGAGACAGACTTACGAATGAACCCCTTCTCTAAACTCTCTCTTATATAGGTCGACATGGCCTCCGACTCAGGTATCGACAGGGGGTAAACCCTGCCCTTAGGTGGAACCAAACCTGGGATAAGGTCTATGGCATAGTCATACGGCCTATGGGGTGGAAGAACCTCAGCACCCTGTTTGGAGAACACGTCAGCGAAATCCAAATAGGGTGTAGGTATGGGACAGAGATCAGTTGATGCAACCGCAACGACCTTAGGTGGTAAGGGAAGACATCGGGACTGACATTTCGAACCCCAACTAATAATGCTGTCGGACTCCCAGTCAATGTGAGGAGCATGAGTCCGAAGCCATGGGAGACCCAGAAGGACGTTGTTAATACCCTCAGGCAAAACAAGAAAAGAAATCTCCTCTATGTGACCCTGAGGCAGGGAAAGGCGCAAGGGAACTGTCCTCAATGTAATGGAGTCAGACAACATAGTCCCATTAACAACAGGGACAGGAATAGGCGCCTCTAACATGATAGAGGGAATATTGTGTCCCTTTACAAATCCTGAGGACACAAAAGTCCCGTCATCTCCGGAATCCACAAAAGCCATAATAGGCCATGTATTCTCAGAGAATGAGAGCTGACCTGGGATACTACACTTAGAGGGTGCAGAAGACATCTCTAGTAACCCCCCTCTAATGGTTACTAGGCCTGGGAGTTTCCCTGACGACTAGAACACTTGTTGGCATAGTGCCCAGCCTGACGACATACGTAACATATAGGAGGACCAGACTTGCATAGTCTGGAGGACGTATGACCTAACTCCATAGGAGTGGGAGATGTTTCAGATGCTGAGGAAGATGGTAGTGGACCCTCAACAACTGGAATAGCCCGATGCTTAGGGCGTGAGGAAGAGACCTCGAGTCTACGTTCCCTATGGCGTACGTCGATCCTCGTTGCTACTGTGATCAAGTCCTCCAGAGAAGCAGGGACCTCACGAGTAGCAAGGGCATCCTTGACATAGCCTGCCAACCCTCTCCAGAAGATAGGAATCAACACCTTCTCTGGCCAATCTAGTTCTGCCACCAGAGTTCTAAAAGCAATGGCATAAGAACTAGTGGATAACGAACCCTGAGATAGATCTAAGAGTCTCAGGGCCGCATCATGGGTAACCTGCGGACCCATGAATACCACTTTAAGAGCATCAAGAAAGTCTTGATGTCTCAGAGTAACCACATCAGAGCGCTCCCATAATGGAGTCGCCCATTCTAAGGCTTTGTCCTGAAGTAAGGAGATGATAAAGCCTACTCTGGACCTCTCAGGAGAGAAGCGAGAAGAGTTGACCTCTAGGTGTATCTGACACTGACTAATGAAACCACGACATGATCTGGCATCGCCAGAATATCTGTTTGGCAGAGCAAGTCGAGGATCATGTGCAGATGTCACCATGGTCTGAGGTTTATCCTCAATAGTCTTGAGCCGCGACTAAGTACTTGTATGTAACGGTGTAACTGCTGATATTCTGCCATAACTGCCAGACCCTTGGCTCAGTCCTAATGTTACGGGGGGTTGTCTGATAATAAAATCTAAAGGAATGTCAGACAGTCAGGGTCCACCGTGCAAAGACTCTGCTGCAGACTATGGCAGAGGATAAGGGGTATATAAGTGTGCCACTGTAAAAAATAATAGCACAAGTGCAGAGTGCAATACCTCTGTTAAACTCACAGAGGAATATAATTAGAAAATAAAGCAATTCCTCCCTTACTTGGAGGGTGTGTGGAATGGTCTCTGTTAAAGATCACAGAGATAAAAGCAGTGCGTGTGAAATGGCACCTACCTAGGTCCGTTCCTCTAGTGGTGCCAGGAGACGGACAGCAGCGTAAGCCGCACAAAGCTCCTACCTGCGTTCGCTCCACTAGTGTGCGAGGACTCGAACCACTAGATATGGCACCTGCCTAGGTCCGCTCTTCTAGTGGTGCAAAAGAGACGGACAGCAGCGTAAGCCGCACAAAGCTCCTACCTGCGTTCGCTCCACTAGTGTGCGAGGACTCGAACCACTAGATATGGCACCTACCTAGCTCCGTTCCTCTAGTGGTGCAAAAGAGACGGACAGCAGCGTAAGCCGCACAAAGCTCCTACCTGCGTTCGCTCCACTAGTGTGCGAGGACATGAACCACTAGATATGGCACCTGCCTAGGTCCGCTCTTCTAGTGGTGCAAAAGAGATGGACAGCAGCATAAGCTGCACAAAGCTCCTACCTCTGTTCGCTCCCCTAGTGTGCGAGGATATGAACAACTGCCAGACGCAGTATAAGGAACGTTACCCTAGCGGCAACGTCCACCTACGAGTAGAATCACAAGGCCCAGCCGGACCATGTGCCTCAGGCACCTGCCTATGTCCGCTCCACTAAGAGGTAAGGATACGGACTGCAGCCGAAGCTGTAAGGTATAAGAACGCTACCCTGCCGGTAGCGCTCACCTAACATAGACAGAGAGATGCCTAGAGGAACGTGCACAGGGCGTCTACCCTCATGCATGAACCAAGAGGACTGAGCGCCGGGCGGAGTGCGTCAGGGTCTTATATAGACTCTGTGCCTCATCCAAGATGGAGGACACCAGAGCCAATCCGCTGCCAGAATGACAGCAATGACGTCACGCTGGCCTATCACCGAGCAAAGCGTCACAAGCACATGACCAGTGGCCAATCAGCTTAGAAGGTGTCAGAGACATGTGACCTCGTGTCAGCGATGATGTCACCCACACATGTGCAATGGCTCCAAGATAGGACTTAGTCTCCAGCGCTTGCACATGTGCAGTAGCAAGAAATCCAGACATAGTCTCCAGAGCCACAGCAACCGTAACAGTGGGACCATGGATGGCTGCCTAGAGGTGGAGCCACTCCAGTCCACTAGTTGACCAGGTGGGAGGGGCAGACTGAGGAGAGTAGTCAGGACACAGGAAGACAGTAAAAAGAAGGCAGTCTGTAGTGAAAGGAAGCAGACACAGTGAGAACAATGTTGACAGTGGAAGTGTAAAGAGGTGACGGAGCAACATCCCGACTTGGGTTAAAGGTGACCTAGTACCCAGGAGAGGTGGTTTGCCGGTGGAGTACTCAAGGAACTACGCACCGACGGGGTACAGGATCCTAGGACAGGAAAGATCTTCAAGCCGACCTGTTAACACCTGCTCAGCAACGGGGACCATCAAGGACCTTGCTGATTCTAAAGAATCTGAAGACTCAGTAGCAAAGGGTGAGCTGGGGACAGGACCAGAGACTCCAACCCCACAGGGTTCACGCTACCGTCAGGCGGACAGAAGTGGACAAACCACAGACTGGGGACTCCCAGTGTTCCATACCACGGGGACCCACTTACCAGAGACAGGTGCAGGGGAAGAAGGTACCAGAGAACCAGACTGGCACTGGGACGAAGGGGACCTGGAGGCGAAACCAGCCGGCCTCGGGCAACCAGTTAACACCCCAAAAGTGAGTAAACCAGTTGCACTGAATACCTATCTGGACTCCTTCTTCCGGCGCCCACCGCACCATACACCTGCTGAGGTAGTACCCTACTTGCGGAGGGACTAACATACTAGCTGATCATACCATGAGCCCCAGTAGAGACATTTTGCAGCGGCGGCTCCCTATACTTAGCCGCAACACCGCAAGTGGCGTCATGAATAAACTCTATTCAAATCTGCCCTGTAAATATCCCCATTACAAAAAGGGCCCAGGGCACAGAACCGGGTAACGGCCACCATCGTGACATTCCCAAGGCGTACACTGCGCAGAACCGAGTACCCCATATCCCAGGATGCTACACTCTTCATAGCCCCTGTTCTGTCACTGAGGTCCCTGTGATTGGACCTTCAGTAATGGTACAGTTACTCACTATCATGTGGTTAGGAGATCATTTTAGGACTTGTGAATGCCCTTTTAGTTCATCAACCAAACCAAACACAGGTGCATGGACATGTCAGCAAATGTTGTGTTAGACGACGAGAAGGATTTCCAGCAACTCCATTTCCAGACAAAAATTCAAAGCTTTATTTATGGAACACAAACAATTAGGACAGCTTCTACCAATGCTTCAACCCATGCAGTCATAGTTATGGCTTTTATATGCTCTCACAGGACAATTTCAGATTAAATAAGCAGAATGTATGATTCTAATTTTCACACAAGCAGTAGAGAAAAGTCAGTTAAACAGCTCGGATCCAATATACAGTGGGTGAAATAAGTATTGAACACATCACTAATTTTCTAAATAAATATATTTCTAAAGGTTCTAGTGACATGAAATTCTCACCAGATGTCGCTAACGACCCATCCAATCCACACAGTCAAAGTAATTAAACCATAGATGTCCATAAATGTAGTGATGCTTGATAATGAAAAGAAACACAGAAAAAAAGTATTGAGCACAATAAGAAAGAGAGGTACGAAAAGCCATGGAAAGTCCTGACACCACCTGAAATCAGTAATTAGAAGACAATCCTGCAACTTAGTGAAAAATAATATCGAATGAGCTATAAAAAAGGTGTCTCATTACCAAGGTGCCACACAAGAAACATCTTGTGATGGGTAAAATCAGTGAGCTGTCTCAAGACCTTCACAACCTTTTTGTTGCCAAACATACTGATGGAATTGGTTACTGAGAAGAAATTACAGGTGGAATTAACTTACTTATTATGTGACTTCCAGAGGCAGTTGGTCACTCATTTTATTTAGTCAGAATACAGGGGGCTAAATACAAATGTATCTCACAATTTTCAGATTTAGATTTTTAAATATTTAGAAAATCATGTATCATTTGCTTTACACTTCACAAATATTTGCTACTTACTGTTGGTATATCACATAAAACACATTTAGGAGTAACATGAAAAAATATGGAAACATTCATGGGATATGAATACTTTTTCAAGGCACTGTTTTATATACTGTATATCCTTATAGGTGAACAACCTCTCTAACTTTTCCTCTATATATTAAAGTTTTGAATAAACCATGAATTAGCTCCTATTGGGCAGTGCAGAGATAATGGAAATGTTGGAGGACAGAAATATTTGATGACTTGGTGCAGATGCTGAACAAGCAGGAGATAAAGGAGGCCAGCACAACTACTGTAGATGGAGAACTAGACGAGACAGGAATAAGGTCTTCATGCCCAGGTTTCTTTCTCACTCACCACCATCATCAAAGGGAAAGGTGATAACAGCAGCAGGTAGTATCAGTCATGGCTGTTTATTGTCACGATGTAAGTGATTTCCTGACGTGGTGAGAAATGTGAAGAAAATCCCCAGGATTCTACTCCCGAGTGCAGCCGACATATCTGCATGCGCGACATAGGACCTACCATTTGTGTTCAGCCTCGGCCTTCTTACTATTGACACATTTTATAAGGAGAAATCCTAAACCCATCAGATTCATTTCAGCATTTGTTATTCTGTTATTGCAGATTTTTACAGTTTAATTGCCTAATTATGAATTATTGGCCACATAGGATAAGAAAGTCTCTAAGCGACGCTTCGGTAGAAATAACCCCTCCAGAACCGGCTCAAGTGCTATAGATTTTCCTTAAGCCTCCTGTCATGCTGCACTATGGGATGTCCTGAAGCAGTACAGCGCAGAGTGGTTATAGAGCGAAATAACCCCGCACTAATAGCAGACCAGGAGTAGTACAAGGAAGTAACCACAAGGTGGCAGTAGAATAGTCAGAGAGCTGGGTCGGTAACCAGAGGTCAAACAAAGTACGAGGGGGAAAAACAAACTCGGCCTCAGAAGCAAGACATGGGTCAGGAGTCAGTCCATCATGGAGGTATCAGAGGAGAGAAACAGAACCAAGTCGGAGACGGAGCATAAGACAAGTATCAGGAAGTCAGAATACACAAGGGGATAAGGTAGGAGGGTCGGGGCCAGGAGAGGGCTGATAGACACGGGTCAGGAAGTCAGGGGAATGCAGTAGGACGGATCAGGGAACTCACCAGAGCCAGCTACACATGCTGTAGGCATAGACTATTACTGGCACTGCACAAGACCTGCATCACCAAAATATAGCGTCCCGGGAGCAGGAACGAGGCAGAGAGAGGTTAACCCCTGACATGATCAGGCCGGAGCTGGAACACTGCCAGGGCTTATACCGGCCTGAATCATGATGTGCCGCCCCGGTGTTGGTCGGGCCGCCAGAATCCGGGATCGTGGCATGAGTGGGGTTCCGGACCTGGCTTGGCGGACACTCTGATCTTTCAAAGAGGGTAATAACAAGGGAGAAGTTTGTGACGCCACCTGTGGGTTGCGATAATGGGAGTACCACCACTGCTGGAGGGAGTACCGAGGCAGATGGTGTGGAGCAGCAAGGTGTCAGTCCCTCCGCAGGCAGGGGAGGCCCCGGACTCTGGGGTTTGGTAGATTTGGGAGGACAGGATGCAGGGATCAGGGTACTCACTGTGGCTAGTCGTGGTGCTGGATGAGGTTTATAAAGTAGACACACACTGTAGGTAAACCAAAGTCTCTGAGTGCCGCTGCGGGAAGCCTGTCCAAGTACCCAGTCCCACTGGTATCACTTAGTGATTCGGAACCTGCCTCTGTGCACAATTTGTTGTCTGTCGGTGATCCCCGTGGCTTTAAGCTGTTGGGGGCCTCGCTCACTATGTGTAGTGCAGCTGTGCTCTTGAGAGCTTGCCCTTGGGACTTCAGTGGGTTGCTTTGTTCTGTCCCCTGCGTTGTGCTGATGCCTTCAATGTCTGAGCAATGAGAAGGTCCCTGAAGGTCCCCTTCCTCTGCAGGTTAATTGTCAGGACGTTGAATCGGCTCCTGACCTAGGGTCCTGTACCCTGTCGTGCTCTTTACCGGTCAGCTCTGTCGACCCCTCTTTGGTGCCTGCAGTACCTCTATGACTGCGTCTGTTGCACCCAAGACCGACGTCCCTGCACCCGGTCACCGACTCCTCCGGTCCCGGACCACTGTCTGCGACCAACTTTGGTTTAGCTCCCCGGGAGCTAACACTCCAGCTCCTCACTCTTTGAGGGCTCTCACTCAACTCTCTTGGTCCCCTCCCACCAGTCTGCCTGACCCCTAGGTGGGTGGCCCTGTTCCAACTAGACCAACCCACAGGTGTGTCTGACAGGTCATGATGTGAGGTGTGGTTGGGATTTGTGGTGCTGATGGAGGTGACACCGGTTTTCTTAGGTACCTGAAACCATGGCGGGTAGGCCCTGCACCCTGGGGAGGGGATACAGTTCCCTATAGCTCTCTGATGTATTCAGGGGTGCTACAATGACACCTCCATTGCGTAGTAAGCAAGAAAAAGACAAAAGAATTCACAAAAATAAGTGGGAAAAATGTCATTCACTATATCATGTATCGCAAGTAGAGATGAGTGAACCTGTTCGGTAAAGGCTCGCCAATCTCAGGTTCAGTACGAGCGCGGGGTTGGTTGTTTGGTTGGGCTCGGCAAACATGATCCCCTCCCCAAAAACTATGTTATGTTCGTTTATATTTGTTTGCCGCCCCCGAATGCTGTCCGTGTTTCCAAAAATGCTTTTTTAATAGCATTTTCTGGTTTTGTATAGGATTGGGGTGTTGTTTGATGTGGGAATGGGTAAAATCAGTGGAGGTAATCTGCATCGCGAGAAGGCTTTTGGAGCGCGACGGCATTTTTTTTTTCCTAACTTTATTTGTGGATGTTCCTGCTGCCAATCACAGTGGAGGAAACATTCTCAAGGTGGAGACAGAAGGGCTTCTTTGATTGGCTTGTTAAGTCACATGTCAGTGTGGATATAAGTAGCAGCCATTTTGCCTTGGCGTCAGCCATTTATTGACACCGCCGGGGTCACGGAACCGGACCAGGCCGCTGTGACATCCCAAACTGACACCGGCCTGGTGAACAGTGTCCTCCAAGACCCCGTGGGAGTATTAGGTGTCTGACAGGTGTGGTCGTAGGGTTGTGAAACATCTGTTTAAAAGGGGAAGGGTACATTAACCATGAGAAATCAGGACGAGGTTGTCGTAGAAAGTGGAATAGGCGGGGTATTGGAGGTGTACGTGTCGGAAGTTCTGTTAGTCAAAGGTCTAGTGACCAAACACTGGCTCAGCCTGTACACTTATGTTACTGGACAGCCTACTACACTAGATTTGTTTGGCAGCCGTACATTGATTCAACTTGGAAATCAGGCTCATCAACATTAGGTAGTAGAGTGGGTTTCAAGCGCTGGATGAAACAGCCTCTCCTCCTTTTCCGCCACCTCCACATCACACACACTTCATTCCTCAGAGGTGCCACCCCAATAACACTTGTTTGCGCGTGAATCACAAATCTCCAACCGCCAAACTGACTGTGGGGAACCAGACATGGCCGAGTCTACAGAGCTGTTCACATCTTCTATCCCATGGGCATCACAGGTCCGCTCCAAGGATTCCCAGACTCTTGAGGAGGAAAGCATCTGCACCGATGCCCAAAATCTTTGTGAGTTGAATCCTGGCCCAGATGAAGTAGGGTCCCAGCAGGATCCCAATCCTCGTCAACTACATATTAAGACCCGGGGAAGCAGGTGATGATGATGAGACTCAGATACCTGAGGCGCATGCATACTGTGCAGTGATGTCAGGAAGGGGACAACTTAGAGCTTGACGACAAAGTTTTAGATCCCACTTGGTATGATCCCAGAGGCACCCAGCTGAGTAGCTCAGCAGATGTTGAGGAGGAGGAAGCCAATGATATTACAGTGGCGATTCCCGCACAAACACGTAGTGATGCAACCATTAGAAGCACTGCATCCTCAGCCACAAGTCTGGCTGTAGCCAGTAGAGATGAGCGAACCGGTCCCGGTTCGGCTCGAGATCGGTTCGCCGAACGGAGGTCCCGTTCGAGTTCGGCTCGTCGAACGTTCGACGAACCGAACTCGAACTGCATAGGAAACAATGGCAGGCAATCACAAACACATAAAAACACCTAGAAAATACCCTCAAAGGTGTCCAAAAGGTGACAAACAACTCACAACACAACACAAACACATGGGAAAGTGACAAGGACATATACTCATGCGAAAACAAAACAGCTGGACAAGGAAAAAGAGGAGGACACACAGATATAGGCATGGCACGCCCTTCTAAAATCATGTAAAACACCGCAAGGTGACTCCAAGCGGAGTCTCCCTTTTTTTCCAAAAATTGGGCCCCACACACACCCACCCCTTCAGTGGCAGCAGTTGTGCCCCAGTTGTACAATTCACAGCTAGATTTGCATCAAGCACATTCAAAAATACGCCATTCTTATCCGTCCCCAGGATGACACCGGGGTAGGTAGCAAAGTCTTTCCTGATCCCAGCTCTGTTCATCTTGGCTTCTTTTAAAAACACAGCAAGCAAGGGTTACTCCAAGCGGAGTCTCCCTTTTTTCCAAAAATTGGGCCCCACACACACCCACCCCTTCAGTGGCAGCACTTGTGCCCTAGTTGTACACTTCACAGCTAGATTTGCATCAAGCACATTCAAAAATACGCCATAATTAACCGTCCCCAGGATGACACCGGGGTAGGTAGCAAAGTCTTTGCTGAACCATGACTTGTTCATCTTGGCTCCTTTTAAAAAACACAGCAAGCAAGGGTTACTCCAAGCGGAGTCTCCCTTTTTTCCAAAAATTGGGCCCCACACACACCCACCCATTCAGTGGCAGCAGTTGTGCCCTAGTTGCAAACAGGATGTTTTGATTTGCATCAAGCACATTCCAAATCCACAAGCATTTACTCTCCCCAGGATGACACAGGGGTAGTAAATTCCTTCTGGATCCATGACTTGTTCATTTTGATGAACGTTAGTCTGTCCACATTGTCACTGGACAGACGCGTGCGCTTATCTGTCAGCACACACCCAGCAGCACTGAAGACACGTTCAGAGACAACGCTGGCAGCTGGACACGACAAAATCTCCAAGGCGTAACTGGAGAGCTCTGGCAATTTTTCTAGATTTGAAGCCCCAAATGAGCAAGGCTCCATTTGCAAAGTCATGGCATCGATGTTCATTTGGAGATACTCCTGTATCATCCTCTCCAGCCGTTGACTATGTGTCAGACTTGTTGTCTCTGGTGGCCTTGCAAAGGACGGTCTAAAAAAATTATGAAAAGATTCCATAAAACTGCTGTTACCAGCACCAGATACGGTCCTACTGGTACGGGTAGACTGTTGAAGATGACGAGACCGTCCCATGTTTGTCAAGTTACAACTGGGAGATTCACTCCCTGCACCTGCATGGTTGTTTGGTGGAAAAGCCGAGCTAAGATCGAGTAACAGCTTCTGCTGATACTCCTGCATACGTGCGTCCCTTTCTATGGCTGGAATTATGTCACAAAATTTGGACTTGTACCGGGGATCTAATAGTGTGGCAATCCAGTATTCATCATCACTTCTAATTTTGACAATACGAGGGTCATGTTGGAGGTAGTGCAACAAGAAGGCACTCATGTGTCTTGCGCAGCCATGCAGACCAAGTTCACGCTGTGTTTGTGGCATAGAGGTGCTAACCGTTCTTTCTTCCTCTGTCCTCTCCCCCCAACCTCTTTCAACTGAAATTTGACCAAGGTCTCCCTCATCCGCTGAGTCTTCCATGTCCATGGACAGTTCGTCCTCCATTTCTTCATGTTCTCCTGCACCTTCCTCAACATCTCGCCTGCTACCATGCGCCCTTGTTGATCCCTGTCCCCCATGGTCCCATGCCTGCCGCCTTGGTGATGATGAACGTCTGGACCTTGGTGATGTTGTTGTGTCTTGCGCATATGAATCCTCCTGTAGTTCATCCCCTTCCTGTTGTCCCACCCCCTGACTCCGAATAGTGTTTAGCGTGTGCTCCAGCATGTAAATGACTGGAATCGTCATGCTGATAATGGCATTGTCAGCGCTAAACATATTCGTCGCCATGTCGAAACTCTGCAGAAGGGTGCATAGGTTCTTGATCTGAGACCACTCCATCAGGGTGATCTGCCCCACCTCTGCATCTCGTTGGCCCAGGCTATACGTCATGACGTATTGCACCAGGGCTCGGCGGTGCTGCCACAGTCGCTGTAACATGTGGAGAGTTGAATTCCAGCGTGTCGCCACATCGCATTTCAGGCGATGAACCGGCAGGCCGAAAGACTTCTGGAGCGATGCAAGTCGCTCAGCTGCGGCGCTTGAACGGCGGAAGTGAGCAGACAGTTTTCGTGCCCTGTTCAGAAGGCCATCTAGGCCGGGATAGTGT
The DNA here is from genome assembly GCF_048569485.1 of Anomaloglossus baeobatrachus. NCBI lineage: Eukaryota > Metazoa > Chordata > Amphibia > Anura > Aromobatidae > Anomaloglossus > Anomaloglossus baeobatrachus. The sequence goes on along the minus strand of NC_134355.1, from coordinate 691,029,457 downwards.
GTTAAAAATTGCTGGACGACAAGGTTCAACACGTGAGCCATACAAGGTACGTGTGTCACCTTGCCCAGGTGAAGGGCCGCACCCGGGCGCATTGTCGCACACGGCCTTACCAGGCTGCAGGTTGAGTGGAGACAACTATTTATTAAACTCGGACCGCAGAGCTGACCACAACTCCTCAGCTGTGTGACTTTTATTCCCAAGACATGTCAAGCTAAAGACCGCCTGATGCCGTTGCGCTCTGCTGCCAGCACAGTAATGAGGGGTGCGTGATTCCTTTTGCGCTGTGAGAACGCTGGTGGCCTGACCAGGCAGGCTTGGGGCAGAGGTGGAGGACACAGATGAGGTGGAGGATGCAGAAGCAGTGGCGGAACTTGGACAGACAGAGGATTGACACATAAGTCGTGGGGACGGCAAGACTTGTGCAGCAGACCCTTCACCATCTATCACCATAGTTACCCAGTGCCCAGTCAGCGACATGTAACGTCCCTGTCCATGCTTACTGGTCCAAGTATCGGTGGTGAAATGCACCCGTTCACACACAAAGTTTCTCAAGGAAGCAGTGATGTTGTGTGCGACATGCTGGTGTAGCGCGGGCACACCTTTCTTAGAGAAGTAGTGGCAACTAGGAATCTGGTACTGGGGCACAGCAACAGACATAAGGTCTCTAAAATCCTGTGTGTCCACTAGGCGGAAAGGCAGCATTTCGGAAGCCAACAGCTTACAGAGGGATAGAGTCAACCTCTTCGCTTTGTCATGGGTCGCAGGAAGTGGCCTTTTATTTGACCACATCTGAGGGACAGAGATCTGGCTGCTGTGTGTAGACGGTGTTGAGTAGGGTGCCCCTGGAAAAATGCAGGTTTGTGAGGAAAGTGCTGGCGAAGACATGATGTTGCCTTCATCCAACGTTGGTGCTATCGATGTCTGAGAGAGCTGTACACACTCACTTGTTTCCCCTTCCAAACCAACTGACGACCTACCAAGCAAACTGCCTGTTGCGGTTACAGTGGTGGAAGTTGTGGGTGGAAAAACAGGTGTGACAGCTGTCCCCACAGTCCTAGAAGATGACGAGCGCGCGGATGCACTGGAAGGGGCAGGCGGTGGATGGTTCGCTCCGCTAGGCCGCATTGCAGCACGGTGAGCTTCCCACCGGGACATATGATATTTATTCATGTGACGATTCATGGAAGAAGTTGTCAAACTGCTGAGGTTTTGACCTCTACTAAGAGAACCATGACAAATTTTACAGATCACATAATTTGGGCAATCTTTTTCTATGTCAAAAAAGGACCAGGCTAGGCAAGGCTTAGAGGCCATGCGACCTGTTGATCCACCCCGAATAATGCTCAGAGGCAGAGTGGTGGCTGAGGATGCAGTTGTAGACGTGCTACCAGTACTCCGACTGTGTCCAGGAAGGCGCAAGGTAACTTCGTCATCAGTTGCATCCTCCTCCACCACCTCTGTTGACCTCCTCGAGTGCCTGACTGTGGGTTGACAGTAGGTGGGATCTAGAACTTCATCATCAATTGTTGTGTTTGCACTCCCCTCCCCCTCAGACCGAGCCTCTTCTTGCCCTGACCGAATATTTAAGTTGTCATCCCAATCGGGTATCTGCGTCTCATCTTCATCAGTATGTTCCTCATTGTCTATAACCACAGGTGTTACAGTTTGTGACAAAGGGTCAACATTATGCTCTGAAACTTGGTCCTCACGGCCTGAATCAGAGTCACAAAGGTTCTGGGCATCACTGCAGACCATTTCCTGTTCTGTACTCACTGTAGCTTGGGAGCAGACCTCTGATTCCCAGGCTATAGTGTGACTGAACAGCTCTGCAGACTCAGCTATCTCAGTTCCACCATACTGTGCAGGGCTGATGGAGACTTCAGAGCTGGGAGAAAGCAAGTTTGATTGGGATGACAACTCAGAGGACTGGTGTTTTTTGGATGCGGTACTTGAAGAGGCTGAGAGGGCACTTGTTGGACCACTTGAGATCCATTCAAGCATTTTCCTTTTTTGGCCATCATCTACCTTTGTTCCTGTTGTTCGTGTCCGTAAAAAAGGGAGCACATCGGATTGTCCACGGTAAGTAGTAGACATCTTACTTTTGCTGGTAGATGCTCTATCTTCAGCAGATGATAATGGAGCTTTGCCACCTTCCCCACGGACAAAACTTTTTTTGCCTTTTCCACCACGCCTCTTCCCCTTTCCACCAGCATCTGTCATTTTGCCACTCATGTTGATTGCGACAAGATTGTGCACTGAAAATGTGGTAGTAAAAATTGAGAGGTGGTGTAGATTGCAGCGGTGGTCTAGCTTTATTAACAGGAGAATAATAAAGAATAAATATCCCTGACAATGCAACTACGGCCCTTAAACTTGCAGCAAAAATTGCTAGTATAATGGCTTAGTTATAATGAGTTGGAATGTGCAATGCAGGTAGAGGTGCTGCAAATGTCTTTGCACTAGTGTGACTAGACAACAGTCCAACAGCCACGTTTAGGATGCCACTAGGTACACTGAGTGTTTGCTAGTATAATGGCTTAGTTATAATGAGTTGGAGTGTGCAATGCAGGTAGAGGTGCTGCAAATGTCTTTGCACTAGTGGGACTATAGCAAAGTCCAATAGCCACGTTTAGGATGCCACTAGGTACACTGAGTGTTTGCTAGTATAATGGCTTAGTTATAATGAGTTGGAGTGTGCAGAGGACAGGAGGGTACAGTGCCAGGATTGTGGGGCTCTGGGTAGAGGAATGGAAGCCTGCCTTTCTATTGCCTCCTAATGGGGAAATGCAGCGACGAAATCCCTGACCTTAGCTACACAGACGCTGTCTGTTTTCAGGACCTGTCACCTATGGCTCTGACCCTGCCGGTACGAGCCCTTAAAAGGACTGATAGAAAGTGCTATCCCTATGCTGTCCAGCGCTGTGTATGGAGCGCATACAGCTGTATCAGCGATAGGACTCAGGACGGAGCTGCGCCAGTGATGTCTGACACCAAGGACGCAGAAGAGATAATGGCGTCCTGGAGGAAAATGTCCGGTTTTATAATGCAGGGACATGTGACATGGACATCCTATCACACATGCCGTTGCTTCTCTGGCTAAAAGTCCACTTAGCTGTGTGTGTGTCTGGGATTGGCTGACATGCTGGCCCACCCCACAAGACGCGCGCGCTTAGGGAAGGAAGACACGGAAAAAAAAAAATGGCGATCACCATTATACAAACAGCAGTGATCTGAAGGCGCTGTTCACGCACACTATACACTGAAATGTCATAATAGTGTGAGTCACAGAGTGACTTACACTATTACAGCGGAAAGCCAGCTGGGAATTAGCTGTTTTTTTGCTGCTAGAACCGTTCTCGAACGTTTCTAGAACTATCGAGCTTTTGCAAAAAGCTCGAGTTCTAGTTCGATCTAGAACAGGCCCCAAAATCACTCGAGCCTAGAACTGGAGAACCTCGAACCGCGAACCGCGCTCAACTCTAGTAGCCAGCAGAGGTTGCAGGTCTGTAGTTCGCAGGAAGGGTTGCCTAGCCTGGGCCTTTTTTGAGACCACAAAAGATGATCCAACTTTCATTATCTGCCAGTGTTGTAAACAACAACTGAGTAGAAGCAGAAATTGTAATAATTTGACTAATGCATACACGAACAGGTACATAAGCAATCAACATGAATCACTGTGCTAAAATGTGGAGTAACGGGCCTACCCAACCACCGGCCACCAAATCAACATCGTTTGACACTTCTTCCTCCTCCACCGGGGAAAGTATTGTAGCACAGATCTCTGACAGTAGAACCTCCTCTTGTGTACTTGATAATACAGTGGGGGGAATATGGTCTCACTGGAATAAGGCTGCGCTCTGATTGGGTGGCATTTCAATCCGCATAGGTTCTCATCTGAGTTAGGTAGACAGAGAGGCTCGGGGAAGTTTCATTAAGTTAACAATCCACTTTCTCAGACAATGGGAGTCTCGAATAGCCCTGGGGAAAACAATGATTCAACAAACACTAGTTAACACACAAAAGGGACTCTTGTCTGGCCTAATTAAGAATATTAACCCCTGACAGACATTTTATAGGGCTGTGTCTTCACATTAGTATCAGGGAACTTTACCCCCCCCCCCCCCCATTTCACCTCAGCTGTTGGGAGTCATTTATAGGCTATATGGAAAATGTTACCCCCCCCCCCCCCCCGCCAGATAAATGAGCGGTATGAGTAGTTAATCCTCTTCTTCTCCTTAAGAGCCAGGTAGAGTCGGAGAGTGTGAAAAAGATAAAGAAGATGTGGAAATTCCATCATTTTAATTAGCTTTGCCTATATACGATAGATTAAAGTCATTTATTTAACTAAGGTGGATTCTACGTTTTTCATGAATAGATTGATATTGGTTTTATACAATTTAGCCGGATGTCTCGTCACGTACACTCCCAGATATTTTAAAGAGCAAGTGATCCATTGTCAGGGGATCCCTAATGCCCACAGCGGTTTGAAGGGGCCGCGTAACATCATTACCTCTGTTTTGTCCCAATTAATATTATAACCCGATAGGCTTCTTACGTCTTCCAGCTCTTGTATGAGAGAGTGCAGGACTTGTTTGGGGTTAGGTACTACTAGCAGGATATCGTTCCGCAAGCGCGGCAACCTTTAACTCCCTAGAGCCCATCTTGAGTCCTTTAACCCCTTCATGACCAAGGAAGCACCCGTACATCCTAAATCATGAAGGGGTGATCACAGCTGGCTGCTGCAGTGAGCCTGCAGCGATCCCCGCACATGTCTGCTGATTTGTATAGCAGACATGTGTGCCTCGCAGGCACAGGTGGAGCTGCGATTCACCTGGGCTTGTTAATCCCTTAACACTAGAACTACTGAGGTAGTCATTTTTACTACTTCGCACTATGTATTTCTCCTCTGTGACTACGAGTCCAGTAGTTCTAGTGTTAAATCGTGCTGTAAAATTATGACAGTGCGATTTAAATGCCCAGAGTGGGTAACGCGTACTTACGCACTGCTATCGGAGGTTCCATAATGTGATCACGGGGAGCCGATGGTTGCCATGGTAGCACAGGGTCATGTGATGACTTCTGTAGCTATCATGACTGACTTCCTGTAACAGCTTGCAGAGCAGCCGCTGTTACAAGAGATGAGCATTTCTCCTGTTCTGAGCTGTGCAGCTCTGATCAAGAGACATGAATGAGCGATCAGACTGCTGATCCTTATAGCCCCCTAAGGGGACTAGTAAAATGAAAAAAGTAAAACAAAATAAAAAAAAAACATAAATGTTCAAATCACCCCCTTTAAAGATTAAAGAGTTAAAAAAATATATACACATTTGTTATCACCGCATCCAGAAAATGCCCGATCAAAATATTAAATCAACTAACCTGATCAGTAAACAGCGTAGCAGCAAAAAAAAATCCAAACACCAAAATTACATTTTTTTTGGTTGTCGCAAATTTTGCGCAAAATGTAATAACAGGCGATCAAAACGTAGCATCTGCGCAAAAATGGTGTCGTTAAAAATATCAGCTCGAGACACAGAAAATAAACCATCACTGAGCCCCAGATCCCGAAAAATGAAACTCAAAAAATTGGGTCACGGAAAATGGTACAAAAAGTGCACCACTTTTTTTGGACAAACTTCTAAACTTTTTTTTAACCCCTTAGAAAACCTATACATGTTTGGTGTCTACGAACTCATACTGACCTGTGGCATCACAGTGATACATCAGTTTTATCATATAGTGAATACGGTGAATAAAATATCCTAAAAACAATCGTGCAATCACTTTTTTTTGCAATTTTTCCGTTTTTTTGTCATTTTCCAGTATACTATATGGTAAAACTTATGGTTTCATTTAAAAAGACCAGGAGGCAGTGAGGTCCCAGTAACCGCTTCCCTGGTACCATTTGGGTAGGAAAGGGTTAGCTATATATTTTATATATAAAAAGGGTGGTCTGGGAGCCCGTTGTGGGATTCTGCAGTTTTGGTTTGAAGGGTTGCTTATGTTTAGTTGAGGTAGATAATATTTTACCTGTTTTATTTCCCCAGCAGTAGAATTTATTTTAGGGTAATTGGATTTGCCAGTGTGACTGAGAATGTACAAAGGAGTCCAGTGAGCCATAGAAAAAAAAGCAAAAAAGAACGACAAGCACCTAGAGTTTATAGCCCAAAGGGTTAAGCAATATATTTTATTAGGAAAAGTTAAAAAACATACATGACAGAAAAATGGGGAGATACCGTATTTTTCACATTTTAAGACACACTTTTCCTCACAAAAAATTGAGAGGAAAATGGGTGCATCTTAAAATCCGAATGCACCTTACCGAGAGAGGGTGGAGAGAGGTCAGAGGAGGCCGGCACTGTGCTGGGGCCTGTGCGGCGGTGGGCTTTTCTGGGGCCAGTGAGGCGGCGGGCTGTGCTGGGGCCTGTGAGGCGGCGGGCTGTGCTGGGGCCTCTGAGGCGGCGGGCTGTGCTGGCTCTGGTTGTAACGCCTGGTCCCACCAGACCCCGTGGGGGGCGTGCTCCCTCACAATTGCCCAGTCCCAGCAAGGCTCCCATTTGCTCTCCCAGTCATAGCCCCAGGCAGCGACGTTCCTCCTCTTACCGGTCTCATGACTCTGCTCCTGCTCACTCCCGGGTCAGACATCATGCTCCTGGGGCTGCTTCAGCCTCTTCCTGTCTGCAGTCTACACACAGCTCTGCTCTGTGTGATTCTAGGCTACGCGTGAGGCCACGCCTCCTTTCTTAAAGTGGTAGCTCCCAATTACCTGGAAGTGACCTCAGAGGTCACCTGTTGCCATATAGTATTTAAGTTCACCTCCCCTGGCAGCAGGCGCCCGAGCAACGCTTCTATTAGTGCATTGCCAGTGTCCAGACCCGTTTGTGCTATTCTTTTGATATCCGTGCATTTGATACCTGGTACTAATCCTTTATCTCACCGTAGTGCCATCTATACCATTCCGGCAGTGCACGTCACCGCTTATACCTACCGTGGACATCACCATGCCATACCCGCAGTGGACGTCACCGCTTATACCTACCGTGGACGTCACCGTGCCATACCCGCAGTGGACGTCACCGTGCCATACCCGCAGTGGACGTCACCGCTTATACCTACCGTGGACATCACCGTGCCATACCCGTGTCCTGCATGCTGCGGACGTTGTACCCAAGCTACACTTGGCAGTACAGAGACTCCTAACACCTGTTCCTGGCTGCCGTGCATTTAGGCCTTCTGGGGAGGCGCCGCACAGTCCCTGTATAGGGGTTCGCTGCTGGTCGCCTTCTCAGGGGAGTCCGGTGCACAGTCCAGTGGGTCCACCTCCGGAAGCTCGCCGCTCCTCGGTGAGCGTAACACTGGTCCATTGATCTCCCAGCAGCAGACTTAAGGAAAATGGTGCCCGGAGGGGCCATGTGCGCAGATGAGATCTCCGATTGTCACTAAGCCAATAGCTGAATCTGCGCATGCGCCGACTCCGGGCACCATTTCTTTGAAGCACGCACCGCCGACAGTTTCTGGAAGTTGCCTTCTGTAGTGACCAGAAAAGCCACTACTAATGTGTGTTCTGTATTATCTATGTGATTACATTTGTGACACCTATTCCCCACCTTGGGAGTAGGTAAATTATTTAGCGTTGTGCTGCCCTCTACTGCCTTGCTTTGGTATTGCAATTGATTTGAAAGCAAGGAAGTGGCTGTTGGGGGCGGAGCTTGAGGAGGCAGTTTAAAAAGAAAAACCGGTTAGATGCGGTTGAGTTGCTGTGATGCAGCTGAAAAAAAAGAGACCTCCATTGAGATATGCGGGGAGTGTAATTATCACCCTATTCGGAGCGCCCCGTTTCTGCAACAACAGAGTACTGAAAAACGCAGTTAATCCAATTGATAGTGACATCCATCCTCCCAAGGCCGGGATAGGAAAAACGCTTGAACTAGTCCACTGTGTAAGAGATCTCTTTATTTATTGCTATGAAATGACGTCTATTGGAAATGGAAAAACAACTTTGATTGACTAAAGATTGATTACAAGATTTAAGTAAAGTTCCTCATTTACGTTTTCACAGAATCCTCGGTGTCTTCCGTCAGCGGCCTTACACCGGGCAGATATCACCACAACTCAGTCTCCGATCTCTATTATTTTTCTCTTTATAATTTGCCACCCAACCTAGGGATTTGCTGGAGCCATCGGAGACACCGTGACCTGAACATCCTCTGAGGTAGTAGGCCCGGCTTCTCACAAGGCGGTGCGGCAATTTGGGCATAGTTAGGTATAAAGCGTCTATAGTAGCCTGTAAAACCTATGAAACTCCGGACTTCTTTCAGGGTAGTGGGTGTGGGCCAATCCCTGACCACGGCGGTTTTGTCTGGATCAGGTCTTACTCCTTCAGCACTCACGACATGTCCTAAGTAGCGTACTTGGGTCTGTAATAAGTGACACTTTGAGGGTTTGACTTTGAGGCCGTGTTTAATGAGAATCTGGAGAACTTCTGCCAGGTGCTCTAAGTGGTCATCATAAGATTTGGAGTAGACAATGACATCGTCCAGATAAAGCAAAACAGTCTCAAAATTTTTGTGGCCCAAACAACGTTCCATTAGCCTTTGAAAAGTTCCTGGGGCATTACAGAGTCCGAAAGGCATGTCATTAAACTCAAAGAGGCCCATTGGGGAGGTAAATGCTGTTTTCTCACGATCTTCCTCCGACATAGGCACTTGCCAGTATCCACATGTTAAATCTAAGGTGGAGAAATATGCAGCAGACCCTAGAGCTGTTAGTGATTCTTCAATGCGCGGTAACGGGTATGCATCTTTATGGGTTATGCTATTTATCTTGTGATAGTCCATGCAGAATCGGATACTGCCGTCTTTTTTCTTCACCAAAACTACAGGTGCAGCCCAGGGGCTGTGGCTTTCTCGGATTACTCCAGCATCTTTCATTTCTTGGATCATTTTTTTTTACAGGCTGATACAAGGCCGGTGGAATAGGTCTGTACCGCTCTTTAATGGGAGGATGAGAACTAGTGGGGATGGTATGCGTTATCTCTTGTACTTTACCATAATCCATAGGATGTTTACTAAAGGCTTGGTGGAATTCTTGAACAAGCTTCAGTACTTCTTCAATTTGTTTAGGTGGGGTGGTCACCTCTCCTACATGTATGTCAGACCACCACAGAGTTTCCAGAGCTTCATTGTTGTCTTCCAATACTTGAGTCGCCTGTCGGACTTCTTTTCGATTGGGGCTCACTACATCCTGATAGGAAATTATGGATAATTGAGCTACAGGATAGTACCTTCTCAGTTCCACTGCAGTGTCACCTAGGTTTAGCATACGAATTGGTACCCTTCCTGTAGATACAGTAACGAGACTCCTTGCGGTCATAAGCGTAGGATGTTCTGCCATGGGTAAGGATTCTACTAGGGCATGATAATCTTGTCCCTGGATCCCTGGTCGAGCACGACACCACAGCATAGTTTCAGTGTTGGGTTGCAAAATGACAGGACGTACATCGCAGATGCGGGCACGGCAGATTTCACCTCGAGGATTACTGAACTGCTGCTGTGCTGACAACACTTTGATAGTTCTCTGCAATACTCTTTGCTGTGCTTGTGATGCCGTAGGTACAGATTTGTGAAGAGCCTCTAACATTTCACCATAGCAGTTGCGCAGGACATTCATACCTAGGATTACAGAGGTATCTGGTCTTTCTGGGACATTTATAACCAGAACTCCCTGTTGTGGAAGCTGAGTTTCTCCTGCACAAATAGTGGGTTCCCAATACCCTGTTATTGGTACAGACTGTCCATTAGTGGCTATGACATCTAACCACTGATCTGGAGGCTGCATAAGGAGGTTAGGGTCCCAATGTCTTTCAAAGGTGTCCTTGGCTATTGTGGTGACCTGAGAGCCAGTGTCTAACAGTGCTGTAAATGAACTCCATTGATGCAAATGGTCACTTCTGGACGAGGTCCTACATATTTGGAAAACCAAGTAACATTTTCGGGACCTATTGTCTTTCCTCCCGAGGGGCGGTCCTCTGCTTCGGGGATTGCTCTTTTAAACGCCAACATTCACGTTCCAAATGTCCAGCACGATGACAATGTCTGCAGATTGGCTTACCCTGCTTGTCAAAACGGTCAGTAGATCGTCTCCCAGATGGGGTCTGATATTCTTGGCTAAGGCGGTTAGTAGGGAGTCCCATTTGGGTTCTGGGAGCAGATTCTAGTAGTGGAACGTCTAGTCTTTCTATTTTCTTGCAGACCTCAGCTAGTCCGCTAGCTAACTCAGCCATTTGTTTCTGTAATTCCATCATAGTATTAGCATTTGGAGCCTGCGTTTGGGCGGCTTGCGATAGCGGAGCGCTACCACTTGGACAATTAGGCAAAGATTGAACTGATGTATCACTAGCAAAGGTGGATAGCTCAAGTTATTTAGTCGATGGGCGAAATTCCCTTCCTAAAATCTGAATAGCTAGTTCTTTGAATTCCTGGAAGGAAGTATCTGCATGCTGGAGAGCTAACATTTTTAGTTGACTGCGTAGGGTTTCTGTGGCAGACCCTTCAATAAACTGCTCTTTCAGTACTTCATCTGCAATCCTAGCTTCCTGGGGCTCTACATGTACGATGGCCCTCCAAGCTTCTTGCAAGGATAAAGCATAGTCTCGTAAAGACTCATTAACTTCTTGTTTTTTGCTAAAGAAACGCATTTTTAACTCAGATGTGGAGCGGACCTCAAATATGCTTTCTAACCGCTCCAGGATTTGTTCTATAGTCTTTTTCTGAGCTCTGGGCCAGGACTTGATTTCTCTCAAAGGTGCACCCTGGAGTTGACCACTCAGGATTTCTACTTTTTGTTCATTTGTCATGGGGTACAGGTGAAAAAAATCAGTCATTTTTTCTCTAAAGTCTCGTAATGTATTTGTTTCCCCATTATAATGTGGCATCCAGGGAGCTCCCAAATAATAAGGCATGGTGAAAGGCATAAATGCAGTGGAGGCTTTATCAGAACTGCTGTTGGGTCTCATTCTCATTGTCGTCTGCCATTGTGAGTTTCACTTGTTCACTGTCAATATACAGGTGTGTATAGTGTTTTTTAACTCACCGTTGAGGCGTATTTTCACATATGATGACCGTAGTGAATCCTCATCTGGTGTACAGCAGTACATGCAGGCACATAAGATTCATCCTGTTCGTGAAGCCACTTGTAATTTGCCGCACCGCCTTGTGAGAAGCCGGGCCTACTACCTCAGAGGATGTTCAGGTCACGGTGTCTCCGATGGCTCCAGCAAATCCCTAGGTTGGGTGGCAAATTATAAAGAGAAAAATAACAGAGATAGGAGACTGAGTTGTGGTGATATCTGCCCGGTGTAAGGCCGCTGACGGAAGACACCGAGGATTCTGTGAAAACGTAAATGAGGAACTTTACTTAAATCTTGTAATCAATCTTTAGTCAATCAAAGTTGTTTTTCCATTTCCAATAGACGTCATTTCATAGCAATAAATAAAGAGATCTCTTACACAGTGGACTAGTTCAAGCGTTTTTCCTATCCCGGCCTTGGGAGGATGGATGTCACTATCAATTGGATTAACTGCGTTTTTCAGTACTCTGTTGTTGCAGAAACGGGGCGCTCCGAATAGTGTGATAATTACACTCCCCGCATATCTCAATGGAGGTCTCTTTTTTTTCTGCTGCATCACAGCAACTCAACCGCATCTAAGGGTACTTTCACACTTGCGTTGAACGGTATCCGTTGCATTGCGTTGTGTAACGGATGCAACGGATGTGTTGCATATAGTGGCACAACGGATGCAACGGATGCTGCAAAACAACGCAATTCGTTTTGATTTTTTTTTTTTTTTACAGTTTTACCAGCGGCAGACTATTGTAAACGATCAGTTGATCGCTCCCTGCAGCCGACCGCCGGGTGATCAGCTGATCGCTCCCTGCAGCCGGGTGATCAGCTGAGCGCTGTGACTTGCTGGTGGCCGGTCGCTCAGCTGAACGTTCGGCCACCGCGAGCCAAAATAAAGTTTGATTTAAAAAAAAAAAAAAAAAAAAAATAAAGAGCATGCGCAGTGGAATCCAGAGGATTCCGCTGCTCAAAATAACGTTACATGCTGCGTTCCTCCCGCTGGGCGGAAGCAACGGAGCGTCGCCCAGCGGAAGCAACGCAGGTCCTTTTGGTACAATCCGTCAACCATACCAGTCTATGGGAAACAGCGGAATCCGTTAACGGATTCCGCTGTTTTCCAAAAGGGCGGATTGTAACGGAAGGAAATAAACGCAAGTGTGAAAGTACCCTAACCAATTTTTCTTTTTAAACTGCCTCCTCAAGCTCCGCCCCCAACAGCCACTTCCTTGCTTTCAAATCAATTGCAATACCAAAGCAAGGCAGTAGAGGGCAGCACAACGCTAAATAATTTACCTCCTCCCAAGGTGGGGAATAGGTGTCACAAATGTAATCACATAGATAATACAGAACACACATTAGTAGTGGCTTTTCTGGTCACTACACTTCCTCACAGCATCTGGGACACCTGCTGCCCACATCATCAACCTGCTCCAGCACTGTCCCTGCCTCCTGTGACCCCGCTCCACCACCGCTGCCATCTTCCCCGGTACGAGACCACCGGATTGTAAGACGGACGCTTTTTTTTTTTTTACCTTTTTTTCCTCTAAATTTAGGGTGCATCTTATAAACAGAAAATTACAATACTTGAATAATACACCCATTCACAATAAGCACAAAGGCACAAGAAGTTTTTTTATATGTACAGTACATAAAATAATTAAAGGCTGCTTTACACGCAACGATATCGCTACCGATCGTACCCGCCCCCGTCATTTGTGCGTCACAGGCAAATCGCTGCCAGTAGCGCACAATATCACTACACCCCATCACACGTACTTACCTGCCTAGCGACGTCACTGTGGGCGGCGAACAGCCTCCTTTCTAAGGGGGAGGTTCGTGTGCCGTCACAGCGACGTCACACGGCGGCCGACCAATAGAAGCGGAGGAGCGGAGACCAGGCGCATTATCGACATGCCCACCTCGTTGCCGGAGGACGCAGGTAAGCTGTTGTTCGTCGTTCCCAGGGTGTCACACGTAGCGATGTTTGCTACCTCAGGAATGACACAACCTGCGTCCACAACGACCAACGAGATTTTGAAAATGAACGACATGTCAACGATCAACGATAAGGTGAGTATTTTTGATCGTTAACACTCGCTCCTAGCTGTTACACGCAACGACGTCACTAACGAGGCCGGATGTGCGTCACAAATTCCGTGACCCCGACGACATATCGCTAGCGATGTCATTGCATGTAAATGGGCCTTAAGGCTGGTTTCACATCAGCGTTTTTTTGCCGGTCGGCAAAAAAAAATGCAATCCGCATATGACCGGATTCTGAGGATTGTACGTGCAACGCATGCAACCGCAATTGTTATTTTACCGGATCCTTCTGCTGCAGGACACAGAATTTATCGGCCGGCACTAGATTCAGCTGAATTCCTGATCTCACAGCCCGAACACGCTGCGATGGATGCAGGTTAACAGCAGTCACTGGCTGCTGCCAATCACGTGTGACCGTGTGTGGGCTGTGTGGTCAGCTGAGTTCAGATCAGCTGACTCCAGTGTCGGCCGAACTCAGCTGACCACACAGACCACACACGCTCGGATGGAAACAGCGGGACACAGAACAAGTAATCGGCCGACACTGGAGTCAGCTGATCTGATTACTTGTTCTGCTGGCTGTGTGGGCAGGAGTAGGGATGAATAAAAAAAAAAAAATAAATCTTTATTTTTATATAGCGCTAACATATTCCGCAGCGCTTTACATACATCACGAACACTGTCCCCATCAGGGCTCACAATCTAAATTCCCTATCTGTATGTCTTTGGAGTGTGGGAGGAAACCGGAGTACCCGGAGGAAACCCACGCAAACACGGGGAGAACATACAAACTCCTTGCAGATGGTGTCCTTGGTGGGATTCGAACCCAGGACCCCAGCGCTGCAAGACTGCAGTGCTAACCACTGAGCCACCGTGCCGCCCTTGCAGTAAAATGCTCGATGGGTGAAGCCCATGTCTATTTTTTTTTAATTCATTAAAAAAAAACCCAAACACATAACCCTAACCCTAGGGTTAGGAGTAAAAAGAAATGCGTGGGTTCCCGCTGCATTTTCTATTCCTAAGGGTAGCCCAAGCAGCTTCTGGCTACTAACCCCCCACTGCTTGGTGTTAACTTCACTGACAATGGAAAATCCAGGGAAGACATTTTTTTTTTAAGTTTTTTTGCCCAAAAACTAAAAAAAAAAAATGGTGTGGCCATATATTTTGTATGCTAGCCAGGTACAGTAGGCAGGTACGGCTGCCCCCAACCCCCAGCTGCCTATTTGTACCCGGCTGGGAACCAAAAATATAGGGAAGCCCTTTCTTTTAATTATTTCATGAATTTCATGAAATAATTAAAAAAAAAAGAATTGGGCTTCGCCCAATTTTTGTGTCCGGTCGGGTACAACTACGCAGCTGGGGATTGGAATCCGCAGCGCAGGGTAGCCCAAGATTTCTGGGCATCCTGATTGCAATCTGCAGCCACCCCAGAAAATGGCGCTTTCATAGAAGTTGACGCTGTATCCAATTCTTCCAGAGGCCCTGGGTAATAAGGGGTTAATGCCAGCTTTGTTTTACCAGCTTATATAAAGCCCGAGATTCTTAATGTCAGGCCAAGTTTGACCCAGCCATTAAGAATCTCCAATAAAAGGTTAAAAAAAAGACACAGAGAGAAAAAATACTTTATTAGAAATAAATATACAGACACACTTAGAGAATCCACCTTTATTACTCGACGGACGCAATGCAAGGGCATCAGGCACAATCCGGCACTAATACAATTCAATGAGGGAAAAAACTGATCCGGCGATGGATACGTTTTTTCCGTTTTCCACTGGATTGTGCCTGATGCCAAAAAACTAATGTGTGAAAGCAGCCAAATGCAGTTGAAAAAAGTTACCATAATAATCTGATATTCATAAAACAGCTACATTTCCCAAAATAACCACTAGGGGTCATAACAATCTAAATAAAGCATGTAATTTTGCTTCAGCAATCGAATCAATCAAAAACTATATCCGGACAAGGAAAGAAATAATCAATAAGGCACAATAAAAAAATTACTGCAATTAAGCAATAAATATTGATCAGTACATAATAAGAGAAATGGAAAAAACTGTGTTCCAAAAATATATATATACAACTGAATGAGAGATATTGCACATGCACAAATAAAAAAGTGTAATCACACAAAAACTAAGCTTGTGGAACTTCCCTGATAGAAAAGAGTATGGAAGCAGGCAATCCCATCCCGGCCCGCATTCTCCACCACTTGTGGTAGAGCCACTCCTCAGCTGCAGTAGGGGATAGATGCAGGAACACCTCACGAGTCGATTTTCACCTGGTTTATTAGCTTCAGATGTACTCTTGTACATCACCAGTGATCACATCACAATATATATATATTTATACGCTTGTTTAGATTTGGTCGATTTTCTATTTGTATTTTCTGGATTTCTATGTGATTTTTTTATATATGTTAATATATTCAAAATAAAAATTGTCATGTTTTACCTTTACAAGCGTGACAGATTTTTTTATAGGGGTATAATAACATATAAAATAGACTTCAAAAAAGACACAAATCGCCAGAAACAGGCACAAATGCGATGAAGACTGGAGCCCCCATCTTCAGACCCCCTTCATAGAACGGCCGTACAGGAGAGAATTGAGAGAAGCTGCAAAAGAAGACGGTGCCGGGCAGTGAGACCACCTGAAGCTGCGGTGTCCTCTACAAAGAAAACCCGCCCAGGTCACAGCCGTGACACACAGCCGGCGCCTGGGAACACAGAGTGTGAGAGGTGACACTGAGAACGCGCCTTGTATACAGGGCCACGTGTGGCGGGAACCGTCCTGTATGAAGATTGTGCAGATGTAGATGGAGCAGACAAACCCTGAGAAGAAACACAAGGAAAATGTAAGAAATCCCCCAAATAGTACAAAGCAGTAATCACACTGCAGTTATTTCACATCACCACTGGAGGGCAGCAGAGCACCAGACAGATGGATACAGCATTGCAGCCTGCAAAATCTACATGATACAAGGATTAGATACACGGCACAGCAGACAGTATCACACAGGGGAGGATTAGATACACAGCTCAGCAGACAGTATCACACAGGAGAGGATTAGATACACAGCTCAGCAGACAGTATCACACAGGATAGGATTAGATACACAGCTCAGCAGACAGTATCACACAGGATAGGATTAGATACACAGCTCAGCAGACAGTATCACACAGGAGAGGATTAGATACACAGCTCAGCAGACAGTATCACACAGAAGAGGATTAGATACACAGCTCAGCAGACAGTATCACACAGGATAGGATTAGATACACAGCTCAGCAGACAGTATCACACAGGATAGGATTAGATACACAGCTCAGCAGACAGTATCACACAGGAGAGGATTAGATACACAGCTCAGCAGACAGTATCACACAGGAGAGGATTAGATACACAGCCCAGCAGAGAGTATCACACAGGAGGGGATTAGATACACAGCTCAGCAGACAGTATCACACAGGAGAGGATTGGATACACGGCTCAGCAGACAGTATCACACAGGAGAGGATTAGATACACAGCTCAGCAGACAGTGTAACACAGGATAGGATTAGATACACAGCTCAGCAGACAGTATCACACAGGAGAGGATTAGATACACAGCTCAGCAGACAGTATCACACAGGAAAGGATTAGATACACAGCTCAGCAGACAGTATCACACAGGATAGGATTAGATACACAGCTCAGCAGACATTATCACACAGGAGAGGATTAGATACACAGCTTAGCAGGCAGTATCACACAAGACAGGATTAGATAGATGATATATAGATGCAGTGATGGCGGTATGTGGGGTTTATATTGCAGAGCTCGGATCTTCACGTATGACGATTTCCACACAAGTATAAAATAGAGAAATAGAAAAGCGTTTACAAAGGACGAGGAGAAAAAAATATTATGTAAGGAGTTCACAAAAATTCTACAAAAAATAAATAAAATATTACAATCGTAAATGCTTCTGGCTCTAGATTGTAAGGTAAATAGCAATGTTTTGTTCAAAGTTCATATGAATTATTAATCCTTATAAAAACTCCTATAAATATTGCACAATCCGGACACTGCAATGAAGTGCGGAGCTGCCGATGGGCACACATTTCATCCTCCTGTTTGGGTACATTAGTGTGTTGTCCTGACCTGTGTTGTCCAGTAGGGGGCGCTCTCTCACCTTTCTATCATTAGTGTTCCTGTCCTGACGTGTGTTGTCCAGTAGGTGGCGCTCTCTCACCTTTCTTTCATCATTAGTGTCTTGTCCTGACCTGTGTTGTCCAGTAGGTGGCGCTCTCTCACCTTTCTCTCATCATTAGTGCCTTGTCCTGACCTGTGTTGTCCAGTAGGTGGCGCTCTCTCACCTTTCTCTCATCATTAGTGCCTTGTCCTGACCTGTGTTGTCCAGTAGGCGGAGCTCTCTCACCTTTCTATCATTAGTGTCCTGTCCTGACGTGTGTTGTCCAGTAGGCGGCGCTCTCTCACCTTTCTATCATTAGTGTCCTGTCCTGACGTGTGTTGTCCAGTAGGCGGCGCTCTCTCACCTTTCTTTCCTCATTAGTGCCTTGTTCTGACATGTGTTGTCCAGTAGGTGACGCTCTCTCACCTTTCTTTCCTCATTAGTGTCTTGTCCTGAAGTGTGTTGTCCAGTAGGTGACGCTCTCTCACCTTTCTTTCATCATTAGTGTCTTGTCCTGACGTGTGTTGTCTAGTAGGCGGAGCTCTCTCACCTTTCTTTCCTCATTAGTGTCTTGTCCTGACGTGTGTTGTCCAGTAGGTGGCACTCTCTCACCTTTCTTTCCTCATTAGTGCCTTGTCCTGACATGTGTTGTCCAGCAGGCGGCGCTCTCTCACCTTTCTTTCCTCATTAGTGTCTTGTCCTGACGTGTGTAGTCCAGTAGGTGGCGCACTCTCACCTTTCTTTCCTCATTAGTGTCTTGTCCTGACGTGTGTAGTCCAGTAGGTGACGCTCTCTCACTTTTCTTTCCTCATTAGTGTCTTGTCCTGACGTGTGTAGTCCAGTAGGTGACGCTCTCTCACCTTTCTTTCCTCATTAGTGCCTTGTCCTGACGTGTGTTGTCCAGTAGGTGACGCTCTCTCACCTTTCTTTCCTCATTAGTGCCTTGTCCTGACGTGTGTAGTCCAGTAGGTGACGCTCTCTCACCTTTCTTTCCTCATTAGTGCCTTGTCCTGACGTGTGTAGTCCAGTAGGTGGCGCTCTCTCTCCTTTCTTTCCTCATTAGTGCCTTGTCCTGATGTGTGTTGTCCAGTAGGCGGCGCTCTCTCTCCTTTCTTTCCTCATTAGTGTCTTGTCCTGACGTGTGTAGTCCAGTAGGTGACGCTCTCTCACCTTTCTTTCCTCATTAGTGCCTTGTCCTGACGTGTGTTGTCCAGTAGGTGACGCTCTCTCACCTTTCTTTCCTCATTAGTGCCTTGTCCTGACGTGTGTTGTCCAGTAGGTGGCGCTCTCTCACCTTTCTTTCCTCATTAGTGCCTTGTCCTGACGTGTGTTGTCCAGTAGGTGGCGCTCTCTCACCTTTCTTTCATCATTAGTGTCTTATCCTGATGTGTGTTGTCCAGTGGGTGACGCTCTCTCACCTTTCTTTCCTCATTACTGCCTTGTCCTGACGTGTGTTGTCCACTAGGCGGCGCTCTCTCACCTTTCTTTCCTCATTAGTGTCTTGTCCTGACGTGTGTTCTCCAGTAGGTGGTGCTCTCTCACCTTTCTTTCCTCATTAGTGCTTTGTCCTGACGTGTGTAGTCCAGTAGGTGACGCTCTCTCACCTTTCTTTCCTCATTAGTGTCTTGTCCTGACGTGTGTTGTCCAGTAGGTGACGCTCTCTCACCTTTCTTTCCTCATTAGTGTCTTGTCCTGACGTGTGTAGTCCAGTAGGTGGCGCTCTCTCACCTTTCTTTCCTCATTAGTGTCTTGTCCTGACGTGTGTTGTCCAGTAAGTGGCGCTCTCTCACCTTTCTTTCCTCATTAGTGTCTTGTCCTGACGTGTGTTGTCCAGTAGGCGGCGCTCTCTCACCTTTCTTTCCTCATTAGTGTCTTGTCCTGACGTGTGTAGTCCAGTAGGTGGCGCTCTCTCACCTTTCTTTCCTCATTAGTGTCTTGTCCTGACGTGTGTTGTCCAGTAAGTGGCGCTCTCTCGCCATTCTTTCCTCATTAGTGTCTTGTCCTGACGTGTGTTCTCCAGTAGGTGGTGCTCTCTCACCTTTCTTTCCTCATTAGTGTCTTGTCCTGACGTGTCTTGTCCAGTAGGCGGCGCTCTCTCACCTTTCTTTCCTCATTAGTGCCTTGTCCTGATGTGTGTTGTCCAGTAGGCGGCGCTCTCTCACCTTTCTTTCCTCATTAGTGTCTTGTCCTGACGTGTGTTGTCCAGTAAGTGGCGCTCTCTCACCTTTCTTTCCTCATTAGTGTCTTGTCCTGACGTGTGTTCTCCAGTAGGTGGTGCTCTCTCACCTTTCTTTCCTCATTAGTGTCTTGTCCTGACGTGTGTTGTCCAGTAGGTGGCGCTCTCTCACCTTTCTTTCCTCATTAGTGCCTTGTCCTGATGTGTGTTGTCCAGTAGGTGACGCTCTCTCACCTTTCTTTCCTCATTAGTGTCTTGTCCTGACGTGTGTAGTCCAGTAGGTGGTGCTCTCTCACCTTTCTTTCCTCATTAGTGCCTTGTCCTGATGTGTGTTGTCCAGTAGGTGACGCTCTCTCACCTTTCTTTCCTCATTAGTGTCTTGTCCTGACGTGTCTTGTCCAGTAGGCGGCGCTCTCTCACCTTTCTTTCCTCATTAGTGCCTTGTCCTGATGTGTGTTCTCCAGTAGGCGGCGCTCTCTCACCTTTCTTTCCTCATTAGTGCCTTGTCCTGATGTGTGTTGTCCAGTAGGCGGTGCTCTCTCACCTTTCTTTCCTCATTAGTGTCTTGTCCTGACGTGTGTTGTCCAGTAGGTGACGCTCTCTCACCTTTCTTTCCTCATTAGTGTCTTGTCCTGACGTAGGTTCTCCAGTAGGTGGTGCTCTCTCACCTTTCTTTCCTCATTAGTGTCTTGTCCTGATGTGTGTTGTCCAGCAGGCGGCGCTCTCACACCTTTCTTTCCTCATTAGTGTCTTGTCCTGACGTGTGTTGTCCAGTAGGTGGCGCTCTCTCACCTTTCTTTCCTCATTAGTGTCTTGTCCTGACGTGTGTTCTCCAGTAGGTGGTGCTCTCTCACCTTTCTTTCCTCATTAGTGTCTTGTCCTGACGTGTCTTGTCCAGTAGGCGGCGCTCTCTCACCTTTCTTTCCTCATTAGTGCCTTGTCCTGATGTGTGTTGTCCAGTAGGCGGCGCTCTCTCACCTTTCTTTCCTCATTAGTGCCTTGTCCTGATGTGTGTTGTCCAGTAGGCGGCGCTCTCTCACCTTTCTTTCCTCATTAGTATCTTGTCCTGATGTGTGTTGTCCAGTAGGTGGCGCTCTCTCACCTTTCTTTCCTCATTAGTGCCTTGTCCTGACGTGTGTTCTCCAGTAGGTGGCGCTCTCTCACCTTTCTTTCCTCATTAGTGTCTTGTCCTGACGTGTGTTCTCCAGTAGGTGACGCTCTCTCTCCTTTCTTTCCTCATTAGTGTCTTGTCCTGACGTGTGTAGTCCAGTAGGTGGCGCTCTCTCACCTTTCTTTCCTCATTAGTGTCTTGTCCTGACGTGTGTAGTCCAGTAGGTGGCGCTCTCTCACCTTTCTTGTCTCATTAGTGTCTTGTCCTGACGCGTGTTGTCCAGTAGGCGGCGTTCTCTCACCTTTCTTTCCTCATTAGTGTCTTGTCCTGACGTGTGTAGTCCAGTAGGTGGCGCTCTCTCACCTTTCTTTCCTCATTAGTGTCTTGTCCTGACGTGTGTAGTCCAGTAGGTGGCGCTCTCTCACCTTTCTTTCCTCATTAGTGTCTTGTCCTGACGTGTGTTGTCCAGTAGGTGGCGCTCTCTCACCTTTCTTTCCTCATTATTGTCTTGTCCTGACGTGTGTTGTCCAGTAGGTGACGCTCTCTCACCTTTCTTTCCTCATTAGTGCCTTGTCCTGACGTGTGTTGTCCAGTAGGTGACGCTCTCTCACCTTTCTTTCCTCATTAGTGTCTTGTCCTGACGTGTGTAGTCCAGTAGGTGGCGCTCTCTCTCCTTTCTTTCCTCATTAGTGTCTTGTCCTGACGTGTGTAGTCCAGTAGGTGGCGCTCTCTCACCTTTCTTTCCTCATTAGTGTCTTGTCCTGACGTGTGTAGTCCAGTAGGTGGCGCTCTCTCACCTTTCTTGTCTCATTAGTGTCTTGTCCTGACGCGTGTTGTCCAGTAGGCGGCGCTCTCTCACCTTTCTTTCCTCATTAGTGTCTTGTCCTGACGTGTGTAGTCCAGTAGGTGGCGCTCTCTCACCTTTCTTTCCTCATTATTGTCTTGTCCTGACGTGTGTTGTCCAGTAGGTGACGCTCTCTCACCTTTCTTTCCTCATTAGTGCCTTGTCCTGACGTGTGTTGTCCAGTAGGTGACGCTCTCTCACCTTTCTTTCCTCATTAGTGCCTTGTCCTGACGTGTGTAGTCCAGTAGGTGACGCTCTCTCACCTTTCTTTCCTCATTAGTGCCTTGTCCTGACGTGTGTAGTCCAGTAGGTGGCGCTCTCTCACCTTTCTTTCCTCATTAGTGCCTTGTCCTGACGTGTGTTGTCCAGTAGGTGGCGCTCTCTCACCTTTCTTTCCTCATTAGTGCCTTGTCCTGACGTGTGTTGTCCAGTAGGTGGCGCTCTCTCACCTTTCTTTCATCATTAGTGTCTTATCCTGATGTGTGTTGTCCAGTAGGTGACACTCTCTCACCTTTCTTTCCTCATTAGTGCCTTGTCCTGACGTGTGTTGTCCAGTAGGCGGCGCTCTCTCACCTTTCTTTCCTCATTAGTGCCTTGTCCTGACGTGTGTTGTCCAGTAGGTGGCGCTCTCTCACCTTTCTTTCCTCATTAGTGTCTTGTCCTGACGTGTGTTCTCCAGTAGGTGACGCTCTCTCTCCTTTCTTTCCTCATTAGTGTCTTGTCCTGACGTGTGTAGTCCAGTAGGTGGCGCTCTCTCACCTTTCTTTCCTCATTAGTGTCTTGTCCTGACGTGTGTAGTCCAGTAGGTGGCGCTCTCTCACCTTTCTTGTCTCATTAGTGTCTTGTCCTGACGCGTGTTGTCCAGTAGGCGGCGCTCTCTCACCTTTCTTTCCTCATTAGTGTCTTGTCCTGACGTGTGTATTCCAGTAGGTGGCGCTCTCTCACCTTTCTTTCCTCATTAGTGTCTTGTCCTGACGTGTGTAGTCCAGTAGGTGGCGCTCTCTCACCTTTCTTTCCTCATTAGTGCCTTGTCCTGACGTGTGTTGTCCAGTAGGTGGCGCTCTCTCACCTTTCTTTCCTCATTAGTGTCTTGTCCTGACGTGTGTAGTCCAGTAGGTGGCGCTCTCTCACCTTTCTTTCCTCATTAGTGTCTTGTCCTGACGTGTGTAGTCCAGTAGGTGGCGCTCTCTCACCTTTCTTTCCTCATTAGTGTCTTGTCCTGACGTGTGTAGTCCAGTAGGTGGCGCTCTCTCACCTTTCTTTCCTCATTAGTGCCTTGTCCTGACGTGTGTTGTCCAGTAGGTGGCGCTCTCTCACCTTTCTTTCCTCATTAGTGTCTTGTCCTGACGTGTGTAGTCCAGTAGGTGGCGCTCTCTCACCTTTCTTTCCTCATTAGTGCCTTGTCCTGACGTGTGTTGTCCAGTAGGTGGCGCTCTCTCACCTTTCTTTCCTCATTAGTGTCTTGTCCTGACGTGTGTTGTCCAGTAGGCGGCGCTCTCTCACCTTTCTTTCCTCATTAGTGTCTTGTCCTGACGTGTGTAGTCCAGTAGGTGGCGCTCTCTCACCTTTCTTTCCTCATTAGTGTCTTGTCCTGACGTGTGTTGTCCAGTAGGTGGCGCTCTCTCACCTTTCTTTCCTCATTAGTGTCTTGTCCTGACGTGTGTTGTCCAGTAGGTGACGCTCTCTCACCTTTCTTTCCTCATTAGTGTCTTGTCCTGACGTGTGTTGTCCAGTAGGTGGCGCTCTCTCACCTTTCTTTCCTCATTATTGTCTTGTCCTGACGTGTCTTGTCCAGTAGGTGACGCTCTCCCACCTTTCTTTCCTCATTAGTGCCTTGTCCTGACGTGTGTTGTCCAGTAGGTGACGCTCTCTCACCTTTCTTTCCTCATTAGTGTCTTGTCCTGACGTGTGTAGTCCAGTAGGTGGCGCTCTCTCTCCTTTCTTTCCTCATTAGTGTCTTGTCCTGACGTGTGTAGTCCAGTAGGTGGCGCTCTCTCACCTTTCTTTCCTCATTAGTGTCTTGTCCTGACGTGTGTAGTCCAGTAGGTGGCGCTCTCTCACCTTTCTTGTCTCATTAGTGTCTTGTCCTGACGCGTGTTGTCCAGTAGGCGGCGCTCTCTCACCTTTCTTTCCTCATTAGTGTCTTGTCCTGACGTGTGTAGTCCAGTAGGTGGCGCTCTCTCACCTTTCTTTCCTCATTATTGTCTTGTCCTGACGTGTGTTGTCCAGTAGGTGACGCTCTCTCACCTTTCTTTCCTCATTAGTGCCTTGTCCTGACGTGTGTTGTCCAGTAGGTGACGCTCTCTCACCTTTCTTTCCTCATTAGTGCCTTGTCCTGACGTGTGTAGTCCAGTAGGTGACGCTCTCTCACCTTTCTTTCCTCATTAGTGCCTTGTCCTGACGTGTGTAGTCCAGTAGGTGGCGCTCTCTCACCTTTCTTTCCTCATTAGTGTCTTGTCCTGACGTGTGTTCTCCAGTAGGTGGTGCTCTCTCACCTTTCTTTCCTCATTAGTGTCTTGTCCTGACGTGTCTTGTCCAGTAGGCGGCGCTCTCTCACCTTTCTTTCCTCATTAGTGCCTTGTCCTGATGTGTGTTGTCCAGTAGGCGGCGCTCTCTCACCTTTCTTTCCTCATTAGTGCCTTGTCCTGATGTGTGTTGTCCAGTAGGCGGCGCTCTCTCACCTTTCTTTCCTCATTAGTATCTTGTCCTGATGTGTGTTGTCCAGTAGGTGGCGCTCTCTCACCTTTCTTTCCTCATTAGTGCCTTGTCCTGACGTGTGTTCTCCAGTAGGTGGCGCTCTCTCACCTTTCTTTCCTCATTAGTGTCTTGTCCTGACGTGTGTTCTCCAGTAGGTGACGCTCTCTCTCCTTTCTTTCCTCATTAGTGTCTTGTCCTGACGTGTGTAGTCCAGTAGGTGGCGCTCTCTCACCTTTCTTTCCTCATTAGTGTCTTGTCCTGACGTGTGTAGTCCAGTAGGTGGCGCTCTCTCACCTTTCTTTCCTCATTATTGTCTTGTCCTGACGTGTGTTGTCCAGTAGGTGACGCTCTCTCACCTTTCTTTCCTCATTAGTGCCTTGTCCTGACGTGTGTTGTCCAGTAGGTGACGCTCTCTCACCTTTCTTTCCTCATTAGTGTCTTGTCCTGACGTGTGTAGTCCAGTAGGTGGCGCTCTCTCTCCTTTCTTTCCTCATTAGTGTCTTGTCCTGACGTGTGTAGTCCAGTAGGTGGCGCTCTCTCACCTTTCTTTCCTCATTAGTGTCTTGTCCTGACGTGTGTAGTCCAGTAGGTGGCGCTCTCTCACCTTTCTTGTCTCATTAGTGTCTTGTCCTGACGCGTGTTGTCCAGTAGGCGGCGCTCTCTCACCTTTCTTTCCTCATTAGTGTCTTGTCCTGACGTGTGTAGTCCAGTAGGTGGCGCTCTCTCACCTTTCTTTCCTCATTATTGTCTTGTCCTGAGGTGTGTTGTCCAGTAGGTGACGCTCTCTCACCTTTCTTTCCTCATTAGTGCCTTGTCCTGACGTGTGTTGTCCAGTAGGTGACGCTCTCTCACCTTTCTTTCCTCATTAGTGCCTTGTCCTGACGTGTGTAGTCCAGTAGGTGACGCTCTCTCACCTTTCTTTCCTCATTAGTGCCTTGTCCTGACGTGTGTAGTCCAGTAGGTGGCGCTCTCTCACCTTTCTTTCCTCATTAGTGCCTTGTCCTGACGTGTGTTGTCCAGTAGGTGGCGCTCTCTCACCTTTCTTTCCTCATTAGTGCCTTGTCCTGACGTGTGTTGTCCAGTAGGTGGCGCTCTCTCACCTTTCTTTCATCATTAGTGTCTTATCCTGATGTGTGTTGTCCAGTAGGTGACACTCTCTCACCTTTCTTTCCTCATTAGTGCCTTGTCCTGACGTGTGTTGTCCAGTAGGCGGCGCTCTCTCACCTTTCTTTCCTCATTAGTGCCTTGTCCTGACGTGTGTTGTCCAGTAGGTGGCGCTCTCTCACCTTTCTTTCCTCATTAGTGTCTTGTCCTGACGTGTGTTCTCCAGTAGGTGACGCTCTCTCTCCTTTCTTTCCTCATTAGTGTCTTGTCCTGACGTGTGTAGTCCAGTAGGTGGCGCTCTCTCACCTTTCTTTCCTCATTAGTGTCTTGTCCTGACGTGTGTAGTCCAGTAGGTGGCGCTCTCTCACCTTTCTTGTCTCATTAGTGTCTTGTCCTGACGCGTGTTGTCCAGTAGGCGGCGCTCTCTCACCTTTCTTTCCTCATTAGTGTCTTGTCCTGACGTGTGTATTCCAGTAGGTGGCGCTCTCTCACCTTTCTTTCCTCATTAGTGTCTTGTCCTGACGTGTGTAGTCCAGTAGGTGGCGCTCTCTCACCTTTCTTTCCTCATTAGTGCCTTGTCCTGACGTGTGTTGTCCAGTAGGTGGCGCTCTCTCACCTTTCTTTCCTCATTAGTGTCTTGTCCTGACGTGTGTAGTCCAGTAGGTGGCGCTCTCTCACCTTTCTTTCCTCATTAGTGTCTTGTCCTGACGTGTGTAGTCCAGTAGGTGGCGCTCTCTCACCTTTCTTTCCTCATTAGTGTCTTGTCCTGACGTGTGTAGTCCAGTAGGTGGCGCTCTCTCACCTTTCTTTCCTCATTAGTGCCTTGTCCTGACGTGTGTTGTCCAGTAGGTGGCGCTCTCTCACCTTTCTTTCCTCATTAGTGTCTTGTCCTGACGTGTGTAGTCCAGTAGGTGGCGCTCTCTCACCTTTCTTTCCTCATTAGTGCCTTGTCCTGACGTGTGTAGTCCAGTAGGTGGCGCTCTCTCACCTTTCTTTCCTCATTAGTGTCTTGTCCTGACGTGTGTTGTCCAGTAGGCGGCGCTCTCTCACCTTTCTTTCCTCATTAGTGTCTTGTCCTGACGTGTGTAGTCCAGTAGGTGGCGCTCTCTCACCTTTCTTTCCTCATTAGTGTCTTGTCCTGACGTGTGTTGTCCAGTAGGTGGCGCTCTCTCACCTTTCTTTCCTCATTAGTGTCTTGTCCTGACGTGTGTTGTCCAGTAGGTGACGCTCTCTCACCTTTCTTTCCTCATTAGTGTCTTGTCCTGACGTGTGTTGTCCAGTAGGTGGCGCTCTCTCACCTTTCTTTCCTCATTATTGTCTTGTCCTGACGTGTCTTGTCCAGTAGGTGACGCTCTCCCACCTTTCTTTCCTCATTAGTGCCTTGTCCTGACGTGTGTTGTCCAGTAGGTGACGCTCTCTCACCTTTCTTTCCTCATTAGTGTCTTGTCCTGACGTGTGTAGTCCAGTAGGTGGCGCTCTCTCTCCTTTCTTTCCTCATTAGTGTCTTGTCCTGACGTGTGTAGTCCAGTAGGTGGCGCTCTCTCACCTTTCTTTCCTCATTAGTGTCTTGTCCTGACGTGTGTAGTCCAGTAGGTGGCGCTCTCTCACCTTTCTTGTCTCATTAGTGTCTTGTCCTGACGCGTGTTGTCCAGTAGGCGGCGCTCTCTCACCTTTCTTTCCTCATTAGTGTCTTGTCCTGACGTGTGTAGTCCAGTAGGTGGCGCTCTCTCACCTTTCTTTCCTCATTATTGTCTTGTCCTGACGTGTGTTGTCCAGTAGGTGACGCTCTCTCACCTTTCTTTCCTCATTAGTGCCTTGTCCTGACGTGTGTTGTCCAGTAGGTGACGCTCTCTCACCTTTCTTTCCTCATTAGTGCCTTGTCCTGACGTGTGTAGTCCAGTAGGTGACGCTCTCTCACCTTTCTTTCCTCATTAGTGCCTTGTCCTGACGTGTGTAGTCCAGTAGGTGGCGCTCTCTCACCTTTCTTTCCTCATTAGTGTCTTGTCCTGACGTGTGTTCTCCAGTAGGTGGTGCTCTCTCACCTTTCTTTCCTCATTAGTGTCTTGTCCTGACGTGTCTTGTCCAGTAGGCGGCGCTCTCTCACCTTTCTTTCCTCATTAGTGCCTTGTCCTGATGTGTGTTGTCCAGTAGGCGGCGCTCTCTCACCTTTCTTTCCTCATTAGTGCCTTGTCCTGATGTGTGTTGTCCAGTAGGCGGCGCTCTCTCACCTTTCTTTCCTCATTAGTATCTTGTCCTGATGTGTGTTGTCCAGTAGGTGGCGCTCTCTCACCTTTCTTTCCTCATTAGTGCCTTGTCCTGACGTGTGTTCTCCAGTAGGTGGCGCTCTCTCACCTTTCTTTCCTCATTAGTGTCTTGTCCTGACGTGTGTTCTCCAGTAGGTGACGCTCTCTCTCCTTTCTTTCCTCATTAGTGTCTTGTCCTGACGTGTGTAGTCCAGTAGGTGGCGCTCTCTCACCTTTCTTTCCTCATTAGTGTCTTGTCCTGACGTGTGTAGTCCAGTAGGTGGCGCTCTCTCACCTTTCTTGTCTCATTAGTGTCTTGTCCTGACGCGTGTTGTCCAGTAGGCGGCGCTCTCTCACCTTTCTTTCCTCATTAGTGTCTTGTCCTGACGTGTGTAGTCCAGTAGGTGGCGCTCTCTCACCTTTCTTTCCTCATTAGTGTCTTGTCCTGACGTGTGTAGTCCAGTAGGTGGCGCTCTCTCACCTTTCTTTCCTCATTAGTGTCTTGTCCTGACGTGTGTTGTCCAGTAGGTGGCGCTCTCTCACCTTTCTTTCCTCATTATTGTCTTGTCCTGACGTGTGTTGTCCAGTAGGTGACGCTCTCTCACCTTTCTTTCCTCATTAGTGCCTTGTCCTGACGTGTGTTGTCCAGTAGGTGACGCTCTCTCACCTTTCTTTCCTCATTAGTGTCTTGTCCTGACGTGTGTAGTCCAGTAGGTGGCGCTCTCTCTCCTTTCTTTCCTCATTAGTGTCTTGTCCTGACGTGTGTAGTCCAGTAGGTGGCGCTCTCTCACCTTTCTTTCCTCATTAGTGTCTTGTCCTGACGTGTGTAGTCCAGTAGGTGGCGCTCTCTCACCTTTCTTGTCTCATTAGTGTCTTGTCCTGACGCGTGTTGTCCAGTAGGCGGCGCTCTCTCACCTTTCTTTCCTCATTAGTGTCTTGTCCTGACGTGTGTAGTCCAGTAGGTGGCGCTCTCTCACCTTTCTTTCCTCATTATTGTCTTGTCCTGACGTGTGTTGTCCAGTAGGTGACGCTCTCTCACCTTTCTTTCCTCATTAGTGCCTTGTCCTGACGTGTGTTGTCCAGTAGGTGACGCTCTCTCACCTTTCTTTCCTCATTAGTGCCTTGTCCTGACGTGTGTAGTCCAGTAGGTGACGCTCTCTCACCTTTCTTTCCTCATTAGTGCCTTGTCCTGACGTGTGTAGTCCAGTAGGTGGCGCTCTCTCACCTTTCTTTCCTCATTAGTGCCTTGTCCTGACGTGTGTTGTCCAGTAGGTGGCGCTCTCTCACCTTTCTTTCCTCATTAGTGCCTTGTCCTGACGTGTGTTGTCCAGTAGGTGGCGCTCTCTCACCTTTCTTTCCTCATTAGTGTCTTGTCCTGACGTGTGTTGTCCAGTAGGTGGCGCTCTCTCACCTTTCTTTCCTCATTAGTGTCTTGTCCTGACGTGTGTTGTCCAGTAGGTGGCGCTCTCTCACCTTTCTTTCCTCATTAGTGTCTTGTCCTGACGTGTCTTGTCCAGTAGGTGGCGCTCTCTCACCTTTCTTTCATCATTAGTGTCTTATCCTGATGTGTGTTGTCCAGTAGGTGACACTCTCTCACCTTTCTTTCCTCATTAGTGCCTTGTCCTGACGTGTGTTGTCCAGTAGGCGGCGCTCTCTCACCTTTCTTTCCTCATTAGTGCCTTGTCCTGACGTGTGTTGTCCAGTAGGCGGCGCTCTCTCACCTTTCTTTCCTCATTAGTGCCTTGTCCTGACGTGTGTTGTCCAGTAGGTGGCGCTCTCTCACCTTTCTTTCCTCATTAGTGCCTTGTCCTGACGTGTGTTGTCCAGTAGGTGGCGCTCTCTCACCTTTCTTTCCTCATTAGTGCCTTGTCCTGATGTGTGTTGTCCAGTAGGTGGCGCTCTCTCACCTTTCTTTCCTCATTAGTGTCTTGTCCTGACGTGTGTAGTCCAGTAGGTGGCGCTCTCTCACCTTTCTTGTCTCATTAGTGTCTTGTCCTGACGCGTGTTGTCCAGTAGGCGGCGCTCTCTCACCTTTCTTTCCTCATTAGTGTCTTGTCCTGACGTGTGTAGTCCAGTAGGTGGCGCTCTCTCACCTTTCTTTCCTCATTAGTGTCTTGTCCTGACGTGTGTAGTCCAGTAGGTGGCGCTCTCTCACCTTTCTTTCCTCATTAGTGTCTTGTCCTGACATGTGTTGTCCAGTAGGTGGCGCTCTCTCACCTTTCTTTCCTCATTATTGTCTTGTCCTGACGTGTGTTGTCCAGTAGGTGACGCTCTCTCACCTTTCTTTCCTCATTAGTGCCTTGTCCTGACGTGTGTTGTCCAGTAGGTGACGCTCTCTCACCTTTCTTTCCTCATTAGTGTCTTGTCCTGACGTGTGTAGTCCAGTAGGTGGCGCTCTCTCTCCTTTCTTTCCTCATTAGTGTCTTGTCCTGACGTGTGTAGTCCAGTAGGTGGCGCTCTCTCACCTTTCTTTCCTCATTAGTGTCTTGTCCTGACGTGTGTAGTCCAGTAGGTGGCGCTCTCTCACCTTTCTTGTCTCATTAGTGTCTTGTCCTGACGCGTGTTGTCCAGTAGGCGGCGCTCTCTCACCTTTCTTTCCTCATTAGTGTCTTGTCCTGACGTGTGTAGTCCAGTAGGTGGCGCTCTCTCACCTTTCTTTCCTCATTATTGTCTTGTCCTGACGTGTGTTGTCCAGTAGGTGACGCTCTCTCACCTTTCTTTCCTCATTAGTGCCTTGTCCTGACGTGTGTTGTCCAGTAGGTGACGCTCTCTCACCTTTCTTTCCTCATTAGTGCCTTGTCCTGACGTGTGTAGTCCAGTAGGTGACGCTCTCTCACCTTTCTTTCCTCATTAGTGCCTTGTCCTGACGTGTGTAGTCCAGTAGGTGGCGCTCTCTCACCTTTCTTTCCTCATTAGTGCCTTGTCCTGACGTGTGTTGTCCAGTAGGTGGCGCTCTCTCACCTTTCTTTCCTCATTAGTGCCTTGTCCTGACGTGTGTTGTCCAGTAGGTGGCGCTCTCTCACCTTTCTTTCATCATTAGTGTCTTATCCTGATGTGTGTTGTCCAGTAGGTGACACTCTCTCACCTTTCTTTCCTCATTAGTGCCTTGTCCTGACGTGTGTTGTCCAGTAGGCGGCGCTCTCTCACCTTTCTTTCCTCATTAGTGTCTTGTCCTGACGTGTGTTGTCCAGTAGGTGACGCTCTCTCACCTTTCTTTCCTCATTAGTGCCTTGTCCTGACGTGTGTTGTCCAGTAGGTGGCGCTCTCTCACCTTTCTTTCCTCATTAGTGCCTTGTCCTGACGTGTGTTGTCCAGTAGGTGACGCTCTCTCACCTTTCTTTCCTCATTAGTGCCTTGTCCTGACGTGTGTAGTCCAGTAGGTGACGCTCTCTCACCTTTCTTTCCTCATTAGTGTCTTGTCCTGAAGTGTGTTGTCCAGTAGGTGGCGCTCTCTCACCTTTCTTTCCTCATTAGTGTCTTGTCCTGACGTGTGTTGTCCAGTAGGCGGCGCTCTCTCACCTTTCTTTCCTCATTAGTGCCTTGTCCTGACGTGTGTTGTCCAGTAGGTGACGCTCTCTCACCTTTCTTTCCTCATTAGTGCCTTGTCCTGACGTGTGTTGTCCAGTAGGCGGCGCTCTCTCACCTTTCTTTCCTCATTAGTGCCTTGTCCTGACGTGTGTTGTCCAGTAGGTGACGCTCTCTCACCTTTCTTTCCTCATTAGTGTCTTGTCCTGACGTGTCTTGTCCAGTAGGCGGCGCTCTCTCACCTTTCTTTCCTCATTAGTGCCTTGTCCTGATGTGTGTTGTCCAGTAGGCGGCGCTCTCTCACCTTTCTTTCCTCATTAGTGCCTTGTCCTGATGTGTGTTGTCCAGTAGGCGGTGCTCTCTCACCTTTCTTTCCTCATTAGTGCCTTGTCCTGACGTGTGTTGTCCAGTAAGTGGCGCTCTCTCACCTTTCTTTCCTCATTAGTGCCTTGTCCTGATGTGTGTTGTCCAGTAGGCGGCGCTCTCTCACCTTTCTTTCCTCATTAGTGCCTTGTCCTGATGTGTGTTGTCCAGTAGGCGGCGCTCTCTCACCTTTCTTTTCTCATTAGTATCTTGTCCTGATGTGTGTTGTCCAGTAGGTGGCGCTCTCTCACCTTTCTTTCCTCATTAGTGCCTTGTCCTGACGTGTGTTGTCCAGTAGGTGACGCTCTCTCACCTTTCTTTCCTCATTATTGTTTTGTCCTGACGTGTGTTGTCCAGTAGGTGACGCTCTCTCACCTTTCTTTCCTCATTATTGTTTTGTCCTGACGTGTGTTGTCCAGTAGGTGGCGCTCTCTCACCTTTCTTTCCTCATTAGTGTCTTGTCCTGACGTGTGTTGTCCAGTAGGTGGCGCTCTCTCACCTTTCTTTCCTCATTAGTGCCTTGTCCTGACGTGTGTTGTCCAGTAGGTGACGCTCTCTCACCTTTCTTTCCTCATTAGTGTCTTGTCCTGACGTGTGTTGTCCAGTAGGTGGCGCTCTCTCACCTTTCTTTCCTCATTATTGTTTTGTCCTGACATGTGTTGTCCAGTAGGCGACGCTCTCTCACCTTTCTTTCCTCATTATTGTTTTGTCCTGACGTGTGTTGTCCAGTAGGTGGCGCTCTCTCACCTTTCTTTCCTCATTATTGTTTTGTCCTGACGTGTGTTGTCCAGTAGGTGGCGCTCTCTCACCTTTCTTTCCTCATTATTGTTTTGTCCTGACGTGTATTGTCCAGTAGGCGGCGCTCTCTCACCTTTCTTTCCTCATTAGTGCCTTGTCCTGACGTGTGTTGTCCAGTAGGCGACGCTCTCTCACCTTTCTTTCCTCATTATTGTTTTGTCCTGACATGTGTTGTCCAGTAGGCGACGCTCTCTCACCTTTCTTTCCTCATTATTGTTTTGTCCTGACGTGTGTTGTCCAGTAGGTGACGCTCTCTCACCTTTCTTTCCTCATTAGTGCCTTGTCCTGACGTGTGTTGTCCAGTAGGTGACGCTCTCTCACCTTTCTTTCCTCATTAGTGTCTTGTCCTGACGTGTGTTGTCCAGTAGGTGGCGCTCTCTCACCTTTCTTTCCTCATTAGTGTCTTGTCCTGACGTGTGTTGTCCACTAGGCGGCGCTCTCTCACCTTTCTTTCCTCATTAGTGTCTTGTCCTGACGTGTGTAGTCCAGTAGGTGACGCTCTCTCACCTTTCTTTCCTCATTAGTGCCTTGTCCTGACGTGTGTAGTCCAGTAGGTGACGCTCTCTCACCTTTCTTTCCTCATTAGTGTCTTGTCCTGACGTGTGTAGTCCAGTAGGTGGCGCTCTCTCACCTTTCTTTCCTCATTAGTGTCTTGTCCTGACGTGTGTAGTCCAGTAGGTGGCGCTCTCTCACCTTTCTTGTCTCATTAGTGTCTTGTCCTGACGTGTGTTGTCCAGCAGGCGGCGCTCTCTCACCTTTCTTTCCTCATTAGTGTCTTGTCCTGACGCGTGTTGTCCAGTAGGTGACGCTCTCTCAC
This sequence comes from Anomaloglossus baeobatrachus, assembly GCF_048569485.1. Lineage (NCBI taxonomy): Eukaryota > Metazoa > Chordata > Amphibia > Anura > Aromobatidae > Anomaloglossus > Anomaloglossus baeobatrachus. The sequence continues at coordinate 690,996,435 of NC_134355.1, read as the reverse complement.
CTTTCTTTCCTCATTAGTGTCTTGTCCTGACGTGTGTAGTCCAGTAGGTGGCGCTCTCTCACCTTTCTTTCCTTATTAGTGTCTTGTCCTGACGTGTGTAGTCCAGTAGGTGGCGCTCTCTCACCTTTCTTTCCTCATTATTGTCTTGTCCTGACGTGTGTTGTCCAGTAGGTGACGCTCTCTCACCTTTCTTTCCTCATTAGTGCCTTGTCCTGACGTGTGTTGTCCAGTAGGTGGCGCTCTCTCACCTTTCTTTCCTCATTAGTGTCTTGTCCTGACGTGTGTAGTCCAGTAGGTGGCGCACTCTCACCTTTCTTTCCTCATTAGTGCCTTGTCCTGACGTGTGTAGTCCAGTAGGTGACGCTCTCTCACCTTTCTTTCCTCATTAGTGCCTTGTCCTGACGTGTGTAGTCCAGTAGGTGACGCTCTCTCACCTTTCTTTCCTCATTAGTGCCTTGTCCTGACGTGTGTAGTCCAGTAAGTGGCGCTCTCTCACCTTTCTTTCCTCATTAGTGCCTTGTCCTGACGTGTGTAGTCCAGTAGGCGGCGCTCTCTCACCTTTCTTTCCTCATTAGTGCCTTGTCCTGACGTGTGTAGTCCAGTAGGTGACGCTCTCTCACCTTTCTTTCCTCATTAGTGCCTTGTCCTGACGTGTGTAGTCCAGTAGGTGACGCTCTCTCACCTTTCTTTCCTCATTAGTGCCTTGTCCTGACGTGTGTAGTCCAGTAAGTGGCGCTCTCTCACCTTTCTTTCCTCATTAGTGCCTTGTCCTGACGTGTGTAGTCCAGTAGGCGGCGCTCTCTCACCTTTCTTTCCTCATTAGTGCCTTGTCCTGACGTGTGTAGTCCAGTAGGTGGCGCTCTCTCACCTTTCTTTCCTCATTAGTGCCTTGTCCTGACGTGTGTTGTCCAGTAGGTGGCGCTCTCTCACCTTTCTTTCCTCATTAGTGCCTTGTCCTGACGTGTGTTGTCCAGTAGGGGGCGCTCTCTCACCTTTCTTTCATCATTAGTGTCTTATCCTGATGTGTGTTGTCCAGTAGGTGACGCTCTCTCACCTTTCTTTCCTCATTAGTGCCTTGTCCTGACGTGTGTTGTCCAGTAGGCGGCGCTCTCTCACCTTTCTTTCCTCATTAGTGTCTTGTCCTGACGTGTGTTCTCCAGTAGGTGGTGCTCTCTCACCTTTCTTTCCTCATTAGTGCCTTGTCCTGACGTGTGTAGTCCAGTAGGTGACGCTCTCTCACCTTTCTTTCCTCATTAGTGTCTTGTCCTGACGTGTCTTGTCCAGTAGGTGGCGCTCTCTCACCTTTCTTTCCTCATTAGTGCCTTGTCCTGACGTGTGTTGTCCAGTAGGTGACGCTCTCTCACCTTTCTTTCTTCATTAGTGCCTTGTCCTGACGTGTGTTGTCCAGTAGGCGGCGCTCTCTCACCTTTCTTTCATCATTAGTGTCTTGTCCTGACGTGTGTTGTCCAGTAGGCGGCGCTCTCTCACCTTTCTTTCCTCATTAGTGTCTTGTCCTGACGTGTGTTGTCCAGTAAGTGGCGCTCTCTCACCTTTCTTTCCTCATTAGTGCCTTGTCCTGACGTGTGTTGTCCAGTAGGTGACGCTCTCTCACCTTTCTTTCTTCATTAGTGTCTTGTCCTGACGTGTCTTGTCCAGTAGGCGGCGCTCTCTCACCTTTCTTTCCTCATTAGTGCCTTGTCCTGATGTGTGTTGTCCAGTAGGTGGCGCTCTCTCACCTTTCTTTCCTCATTAGTGCCTTGTCCTGACGTGTGTAGTCCAGTAGGTGGCGCTCTCTCACCTTTCTTGTCTCATTAGTGTCTTGTCCTGACGTGTGTTGTCCAGTAGGCGGCGCTCTCTCACCTTTCTTTCCTCATTAGTGTCTTGTCCTGACGTGTGTTGTCCAGTAGGCGACGCTCTCTCACCTTTCTTTCCTCATTAGTGTCTTGTCATGACGTGTGTTGTCCAGTAGGCGGCGCTCTCTCACCTTTCTTTCCTCATTAGTGTCTTGTCCTGACGTGTGTTGTCCAGTAGGTGACACTCTCTCACCTTTCTTTCCTCATTATTGTCTTGTCCTGACGTGTGTAGTCCAGTAGGTGGCGCTCTCTCACCTTTCTTTCCTCATTAGTGCCTTGTCCTGACGTGTGTTGTCCAGTAGGGGGCGCTCTCTCACCTTTCTTTCCTCATTAGTGCCTTGTCCTGACATGTGTTGTCCAGTAGGTGACGCTCTCTCACCTTTCTTTCCTCATTAGTGCCTTGTCCTGACGTGTGTAGTCCAGTAGGTGACGCTCTCTCACCTTTCTTTCCTCATTAGTGCCTTGTCCTGACGTGTGTAGTCCAGTAGGTGACGCTCTCTCACCTTTCTTTCCTCATTAGTGCCTTGTCCTGACGTGTGTAGTCCAGTAGGTGGCGCTCTCTCACCTTTCTTTCCTCATTAGTGTCTTATCCTGACGTGTGTAGTCCAGTAGGTGACGCTCTCTCACCTTTCTTTCCTCATTAGTGTCTTGTCCTGACGTGTGTTGTCCAGTAGGTGACGCTCTCTCACCTTTCTTTCCTCATTAGTGCCTTGTCCTGACGTGTGTTGTCCAGTAGGGGGCGCTCTCTCACCTTTCTTTCCTCATTAGTGCCTTGTCCTGACATGTGTTGTCCAGTAGGTGACGCTCTCTCACCTTTCTTTCCTCATTAGTGCCTTGTCCTGACGTGTGTAGTCCAGTAGGTGACGCTCTCTCACCTTTCTTTCCTCATTAGTGCCTTGTCCTGACGTGTGTAGTCCAGTAGGTGGCGCTCTCTCACCTTTCTTTCCTCATTAGTGTCTTATCCTGACGTGTGTAGTCCAGTAGGTGACGCTCTCTCACCTTTCTTTCCTCATTAGTGTCTTGTCCTGACGTGTGTAGTCCAGTAGGTGACGCTCTCTCACCTTTCTTTCCTCATTAGTGTCTTGTCCTGACGTGTGTAGTCCAGTAGGTGGCGCTCTCTCACCTTTCTTTCCTCATTAGTGTCTTGTCCTGACGTGTGTAGTCCAGTAGGTGACGCTCTCTCACCTTTCTTTCCTCATTAGTGCCTTGTCCTGACGTGTGTAGTCCAGTAGGGGGCGCTCTCTCACCTTTCTTTCCTCATTAGTGCCTTGTCCTGACGTGTGTAGTCCAGTAGGTGACGCTCTCTCACCTTTCTTTCCTCATTAGTGCCTTGTCCTGACGTGTGTAGTCCAGTAGGTGGCGCTCTCTCACCTTTCTTTCCTCATTAGTGTCTTATCCTGACGTGTGTAGTCCAGTAGGTGACGCTCTCTCACCTTTCTTTCCTCATTAGTGTCTTGTCCTGACGTGTGTAGTCCAGTAGGTGGCGCTCTCTCACCTTTCTTTCCTCATTAGTGCCTTGTCCTGATGTGTGTTGTCCAGTAGGTGGCGCTCTCTCACCTTTCTTTCCTCATTAGTGTCTTGTCCTGACGTGTGTAGTCCAGTAGGTGACGCTCTCTCACCTTTCTTTCCTCATTAGTGTTTTGTCCTGACGTGTGTTGTCCAGTAGGTGACGCTCTCTCACCTTTCTTTCCTCATTAGTGTCTTGTCCTGACGTGTGTTGTCCAGTAGGTGGCGCTCTCTCACCTTTCTTTCCTCAATAGTGCCTTGTCCTGACGTGTGTTGTCCAGTAGGTGGCGCTCTCTCACCTTTCTTTCCTCATTAGTGCCTTGTCCTGACGTGTGTAGTCCAGTAGGTGACGCTCTCTCACCTTTCTTTCCTCATTAGTGTCTTGTCCTGACGTGTGTTGTCCAGTAGGTGACGCTCTCTCACCTTTCTTTCCTCATTAGTGTCTTATCCTGACGTGTGTTGTCCAGTAGGTGGCGCTCTCTCACCTTTCTTTCCTCATTAGTGTCTTGTCCTGACGTGTGTTCTCCAGTAGGCGGCGCTCTCTCACCTTTCTTTCCTCATTAGTGCCTTGTCCTGACGTGTATTGTCCAGTAGGTGGCGCTCTCTCACCTTTCTTTCCTCATTAGTGCCTTGTCCTGACGTGTATTGTCCAGTAGGTGACGCTCTCTCACCTTTCTTTCCTCATTAGTGCCTTATCCTGACGTGTGTTGTCCAGTAGGTGGCGCTCTCTCACCTTTCTTTCCTCATTAGTGTCTTATCCTGACGTGTGTTGTCCAGTAGGTGACGCTCTCTCACCTTTCTTTCCTCATTAGTGTCTTATCCTGACGTGTGTTGTCCAGTAGGTGACGCTCTCTCACCTTTCTTTCCTCATTAGTGTCTTGTCCTGACGTGTGTTGTCCAGTAGGTGACGCTCTCTCACCTTTCTTTCCTCATTAGTGTCTTGTCCTGACGTGTGTTGTCCAGTAGGTGGCGCTCTCTCACCTTTCTTTCCTCATTAGTGTCTTGTCCTGACGTGTGTTGTCCAGTAGGTGACGCTCTCTCACCTTTCTTTCCTCATTAGTGTCTTGTCCTGACGTGTGTTGTCCAGTAGGCGGCGCTCTCTCACCTTTCTTTCCTCATTAGTGTCTTGTCCTGACGTGTGTAGTCCAGTAGGTGGCGCTCTCTCACCTTTCTTTCCTCATTAGTGCCTTGTCCTGACGTGTGTAGTCCAGTAGGTGACGCTCTCTCACCTTTCTTTCCTCATTAGTGTCTTATCCTGACGTGTGTTCTCCAGTAGGTGATGCTCTCTCACCTTTCTTTCCTCATTAGTGCCTTGTCCTGACGTGTGTTCTCCAGTAGGTGACGCTCTCTCACCTTTCTTTCCTCATTAGTGCCTTGTCCTGACGTGTGTTGTCCAGTAGGTGGCGCTCTCTCTCCTTTCTTGTCTCATTAGTGTCTTGTCCTGACGTGTGTTGTCCAGTAGGTGGCGCTCTCTCACCTTTCTTTCCTCATTAGTGTCTTGTCCTGACGTGTGTTGTCCAGTAAGTGGCGCTCTCTCGCCATTCTTTCCTCATTAGTGTCTTATCCTGACGTGTGTTCTCCAGTAGGTGGCGCTCTCTCACCTTTCTTTCCTCATTAGTGTCTTGTCCTGACGTGTGTAGTCCAGTAGGTGACGCTCTCTCACCTTTCTTTCCTCATTAGTGCCTTGTCCTGACGTTTGTAGTCCAGTAGGTGACGCTCTCTCACCTTTCTTTCCTCATTAGTGCCTTGTCCTGACGTGTGTTGTTCAGTAGGCGGCGCTCTCTCACCTTTCTTTCCTCATTAGTGTCTTGTCCTGACGTGTGTTGTCCAGTAGGCGGCGCTCTCTCACCTTTCTTTCCTCATTAGTGTCTTGTCCTAACGTGTGTTGTCCAGCAGGCGGCGCTCTCTCACCTTTCTTTCATCATTAGTGTCTTGTCCTGACGTGTGTTGTCCAGTAGGCGGCGCTCTCTCACCTTTCTTTCCTCATTAGTGTCTTGTCCTGACGTGTGTTGTCCAGTAGGCGGCGCTCTCTCACCTTTCTTTCCTCATTAGTGCCTTGTCCTGACGTGTATTGTCCAGTAGGTGACGCTCTCTCACCTTTCTTTCCTCATTAGTGTCTTGTCCTGACGTGTGTTGTCCAGTAGGCGGCGCTCTCTCACCTTTCTTTCCTCATTAGTGTCTTGTCCTGATGTGTGTTGTCCAGTAGGTGGCGCTCTCACACCTTTCTTTCCTCATTAGTGTCTTGTCCTGATGTGTGTAGTCCAGTAGGTGACGCTCTCTCACCTTTCTTTCCTCATTAGTGCCTTGTCCTGATGTGTGTTGTCCAGTAGGTGGCGCTCTCACACCTTTCTTTCCTCATTAGTGCCTTGTCCTGACGTGTGTTGTCCAGTAGGTGACGCTCTCTCACCTTTCTTTCCTCATTAGTGCCTTGTCCTGACGTGTGTTGTCCAGTAGGCGGCGCTCTCTCACCTTTCTTTCTTAATTAGTGTCTTGTCCTGACGTGTGTTGCCCAGTAGGTGACGCTCTCTCACCTTTCTTTCCTCATTAGTGTCTTGTCCTGACGTGTGTTGTCCAGTAGGTGACGCTCTCTCACCTTTCTTTCCTCATTAGTGCCTTGTCCTGACGTGTGTTGTCCAGTAGGCGGCGCTCTCTCACCTTTCTTTCCTCATTAGTGCCTTGTCCTGACGTGTGTTGTCCAGTAGGTGACGCTCTCTCACCTTTCTTTCCTCATTAGTGTCTTGTCCTGACATGTGTTGTCCAGTGGGTGGCGCTCTCTCACCTTTCTTTCCTCATTAGTGTCTTGTCCTGACGTGTGTTGTCCAGTAGGTGACGCTCTCTCACCTTTCTTTCCTCATTAGTGCCTTGTCCTGACGTGTGTTCTCCAGTAGGTGGCACTCTCTCACCTTTCTTTCCTCATTAGTGTCTTGTCCTGACGTGTATTGTCCAGTAGGTGACGCTCTCTCACCTTTCTTTCCTCATTAGTGTCTTGTCCTGACGTGTGTTGTCCAGTAGGCGGCGCTCTCACACCTTTCTTTCCTCATTAGTGCCTTGTCCTGACGTGTGTTGTCCAGTAGGTGACGCTCTCTCACCTTTCTTTCCTCATTAGTGCCTTATCCTGACGTGTGTTGTCCAGTAGGTGACGCTCTCTCACCTTTCTTTCCTCATTAGTGCCTTGTCCTGACCTGTGTTGTCCAGTAGGTGGCGCTCTCTCACCTTTCTTTCATCATTAGTGTCTTGTCCTGACGTGTGTTGTCCAGTAGGCGGCGCTCTCTCACCTTTCTTTCCTCATTAGTGTCTTGTCCTGACGTGTGTTGCCCAGTAGGTGACGCTCTCTCACCTTTCTTTCCTCATTAGTGTCTTGTCCTGACGTGTGTTGTCCAGTAGGTGGTGCTCTCTCACCTTTCTTTCCTCATTAGTGCCTTGTCCTGACGTGTGTTGTCCAGTAGGTGGCGCTCTCTCACCTTTCTTTCCTCATTAGTGTCTTGTCCTGACGTGTGTTGTCCAGTAGGTGACGCTCTCTCACCTTTCTTTCCTCATTAGTGTCTTGTCCTGACGTGTGTTGTCCAGTAGGTGACGCTCTCTCACCTTTCTTTCCTCATTAGTGCCTTGTCCTGACGTGTATTGTCCAGTAGGTGGCGCTCTCTCACCTTTCTTTCCTCATTAGTGCCTTGTCCTGACGTGTATTGTCCAGTAGGTGACGCTCTCTCACCTTTCTTTCCTCATTAGTGTCTTATCCTGACGTGTGTTGTCCAGTAGGTGACGCTCTCTCACCTTTCTTTCCTCATTAGTGTCTTATCCTGACGTGTGTTGTCCAGTAGGTGGCGCTCTCTCACCTTTCTTTCCTCATTAGTGTCTTGTCCTGACATGTGTTGTCCAGTAGGTGACGCTCTCTCACCTTTCTTTCCTCATTAGTGTCTTGTCCTGACGTGTGTTGTCCAGTAGGTGACGCTCTCTCACCTTTCTTTCCTCATTAGTGCCTTGTCCTGACGTGTGTAGTCCAGTAGGTGGCGCTCTCTCACCTTTCTTTCCTCATTAGTGTCTTATCCTGATGTGTGTTCTCCAGTAGGTGATGCTCTCTCACCTTTCTTTCCTCATTAGTGTCTTATCCTGACGTGTGTTGTCCAGTAGGTGGCGCTCTCTCACCTTTCTTTCCTCATTAGTGTCTTGTCCTGACGTGTGTAGTCCAGTAGGTGGCGCTCTCTCACCTTTCTATCATTAGTGTCTTGTCCTGACGTGTGTTCTCCAGTAGGTGGTGCTCTCTCACCTTTCTTTCCTCATTAGTGTCTTGTCCTGACGTGTGTTGTCCAGTAGGTGGCGCTCTCTCACCTTTCTTTCCTCATTAGTGCCTTGTCCTGACGTGTGTTGTCCAGTAGGTGACGCTCTCTCACCTTTCTTTCCTCATTAGTGCCTTGTCCTGACGTGTGTTGTCCAGTAGGTGGCGCTCTCTCTCCTTTCTTGTCTCATTAGTGCCTTGTCCTGACGTGTGTTGTCCAGTAGGTGACGCTCTCTCACCTTTCTTTCCTCATTAGTGCCTTGTCCTGACGTGTGTTGTCCAGTAGGTGGCGCTCTCTCACCTTTCTTTCCTCATTAGTGTCTTGTCCTGACGTGTGTTGTCCAGTAAGTGGCGCTCTCTCGCCATTCTTTCCTCATTAGTGTCTTATCCTGACGTGTGTTCTCCAGTAGGTGGCGCTCTCTCACCTTTCTTTCCTCATTAGTGTCTTGTCCTGACGTGTGTAGTCCAGTAGGTGACGCTCTCTCACCTTTCTTTCCTCATTAGTGCCTTGTCCTGACGTTTGTAGTCCAGTAGGTGACGCTCTCTCACCTTTCTTTCCTCATTAGTGCCTTGTCCTGACGTGTGTAGTCCAGTAGGTGGCGCTCTCTCACCTTTCTTTCCTCATTAGTGCCTTGTCCTGACGTGTGTAGTCCAGTAGGTGGCGCTCTCTCACCTTTCTTTCCTCATTAGTGTCTTGTCCTGACGTGTGTTGTTCAGTAGGCGGCGCTCTCTCACCTTTCTTTCCTCATTAGTGTCTTGTCCTGACGTGTGTTGTCCAGTAGGCGGCGCTCTCTCACCTTTCTTTCCTCATTAGTGTCTTGTCCTAACGTGTGTTGTCCAGCAGGCGGCGCTCTCTCACCTTTCTTTCATCATTAGTGTCTTGTCCTGACGTGTGTTGTCCAGTAGGCGGCGCTCTCTCACCTTTCTTTCCTCATTAGTGTCTTGTCCTGACGTGTGTTGTCCAGTAGGCGGCGCTCTCTCACCTTTCTTTCCTCATTAGTGCCTTGTCCTGACGTGTATTGTCCAGTAGGTGACGCTCTCTCACCTTTCTTTCCTCATTAGTGTCTTGTCCTGACGTGTGTTGTCCAGTAGGCGGCGCTCTCACACCTTTCTTTCCTCATTAGTGCCTTGTCCTGACGTGTGTTGTCCAGTAGGCGACGCTCTCTCACCTTTCTTTCCTCATTAGTGCCTTGTCCTGACGTGTGTTGTCCAGTAGGCGGCGCTCTCTCACCTTTCTTTCCTCATTAGTGTCTTGTCCTGACGTGTGTTGCCCAGTAGGTGACGCTCTCTCACCTTTCTTTCCTCATTAGTGTCTTGTCCTGACGTGTGTTGTCCAGTAGGTGGCGCTCTCTCACCTTTCTTTCCTCATTAGTGCCTTGTCCTGACGTGTGTTGTCCAGTAGGTGGCGCTCTCTCACCTTTCTTTCCTCATTAGTGTCTTGTCCTGACGTGTGTAGTCCAGTAGGTGACGCTCTCTCACCTTTCTTTCCTCATTAGTGTCTTGTCCTGACGTGTGTTGTCCAGTAGGTGACGCTCTCACACCTTTCTTTCCTCATTAGTGCCTTGTCCTGACGTGTGTTGTCCAGTAGGTGGCGCTCTCTCACCTTTCTTTCCTCATTAGTGCCTTGTCCTGACGTGTGTTGTCCAGTAGGTGACGCTCTCTCACCTTTCTTTCCTCATTAGTGTCTTGTCCTGACGTGTGTTGTCCAGTAGGCGGAGCTCTCTCACCTTTCTTTCCTCATTAGTGTCTTGTCCTGACGTGTGTTGTCCAGTAGGTGACGCTCTCTCACCTTTCTTTCCTCATTAGTGTCTTGTCCTGACGTGTGTAGTCCAGTAGGTGGCGCTCTCTCACCTTTCTTTCCTCATTAGTGCCTTGTCCTGACGTGTGTTCTCCAGTAGGTGATGCTCTCTCACCTTTCTTTCCTCATTAGTGCCTTGTCCTGACGTGTGTTCTCCAGTAGGTGACGCTCTCTCACCTTTCTTCCTCATTAGTGTCTTGTCCTGACGTGTGTTGTCCAGTAGGTGGCGCTCTCTCACCTTTCTTTCATCATTAGTGTCTTGTCCTGACATGTGTTCTCCAGTAGGTGACGCTCTCTCACCTTTCTTTCCTCATTAGTGTCTTGTCCTGACGTGTGTTCTCCAGTAGGTGACGCTCTCTCACCTTTCTTTCCTCATTAGTGCCTTGTCCTGACGTGTGTTGTCCAGTAGGTGACGCTCTCTCACCTTTCTTTCCTCATTAGTGTCTTGTCCTGACGTGTGTTCTCCAGTAGGTGACGCTCTCTCACCTTTCTTTCCTCATTAGTGCCTTGTCCTGACGTGTGTTGTCCAGTAGGTGACGCTCTCTCACCTTTCTTTCCTCATTAGTGTCTTGTCCTGACGTGTGTAGTCCAGTAGGTGGTGCTCTCTCACCTTTCTTTCCTCATTAGTGCCTTGTCCTGACGTGTGTTGTCCAGTAGGTGACGCTCTCTCACCTTTCTTTCCTCATTAGTGTCTTGTCCTGACGTGTGTTCTCCAGTAGGTGACGCTCTCTCACCTTTCTTTCCTCATTAGTGCCTTGTCCTGACGTGTGTTGTCCAGTAGGTGACGCTCTCTCACCTTTCTTTCCTCATTAGTGTCTTGTCCTGACGTGTGTTCTCCAGTAGGTGACGCTCTCTCACCTTTCTTTCCTCATTAGTGCCTTGTCCTGACGTGTGTTGTCCAGTAGGTGACGCTCTCTCACCTTTCTTTCCTCATTAGTGCCTTGTCCTGACGTGTGTAGTCCAGTAGGTGGTGCTCTCTCACCTTTCTTTCCTCATTAGTGTCTTGTCCTGACGTGTGTTGTCCAGTAGGTGACGCTCTCTCACCTTTCTTTCCTCATTAGTGCCTTGTCCTGACGTGTGTTGTCCAGTAGGTGACGCTCTCTCACCTTTCTTTCCTCATTAGTGTCTTGTCCTGACGTGTGTTCTCCAGTAGGTGGTGCTCTCTCACCTTTCTTTCCTCATTAGTGTCTTGTCCTGACGTGTGTTGTCCAGTAGGTGACGCTCTCTCACCTTTCTTTCCTCATTAGTGTCTTGTCCTGACGTGTGTAGTCCAGTAGGTGGCGCTCTCTCACCTTTCTTTCCTCATTAGTGCCTTGTCCTGACGTGTGTTGTCCAGTAGGCGGCGCTCTCTCACCTTTCTTTCCTCATTAGTGCCTTGTCCTGACGTGTGTTGTCCAGTAGGTGATGCTCTCTCACCTTTCTTTCCTCATTAGTGCCTTGTCCTGATGTGTGTAGTCCAGTAGGTGACGCTCTCTCACCTTTCTTTCCTCATTAGTGTCTTGTCCTGACGTGTGTTGTCCAGTAGGTGACGCTCTCTCACCTTTCTTTCCTCATTAGTGCCTTGTCCTGACGTGTGTAGTCCAGTAGGTGGCGCTCTCTCACCTTTCTTTCCTCATTAGTGTCTTATCCTGACGTGTGTTCTCCAATAGGTGATGCTCTCTCACCTTTCTTTCCTCATTAGTGTCTTATCCTGACGTGTGTTGTCCAGTAGGTGGCGCTCTCTCACCTTTCTTTCCTCATTAGTGTCTTGTCCTGACGTGTGTAGTCCAGTAGGTGGCGCTCTCTCACCTTTCTATCATTAGTGTCTTGTCCTGACGTGTGTTCTCCAGTAGGTGGTGCTCTCTCACCTTTCTTTCCTCATTAGTGTCTTGTCCTGACGTGTGTTGTCCAGTAGGTGGCGCTCTCTCACCTTTCTTTCCTCATTAGTGCCTTGTCCTGACGTGTGTTGTCCAGTAGGTGACGCTCTCTCACCTTTCTTTCCTCATTAGTGCCTTGTCCTGACGTGTGTTGTCCAGTAGGTGGCGCTCTCTCACCTTTCTTTCCTCATTAGTGCCTTGTCCTGACGTGTGTAGTCCAGTAGGCGGCGCTCTCTCTCCTTTCTTGTCTCATTAGTGCCTTGTCCTGACGTGTGTTGTCCAGTAGGTGACGCTCTCTCACCTTTCTTTCCTCATTAGTGCCTTGTCCTGACGTGTGTTGTCCAGTAGGTGGCGCTCTCTCACCTTTCTTTCCTCATTAGTGTCTTGTCCTGACGTGTGTTGTCCAGTAAGTGGCGCTCTCTCGCCATTCTTTCCTCATTAGTGTCTTATCCTGACGTGTGTTCTCCAGTAGGTGGCGCTCTCTCACCTTTCTTTCCTCATTAGTGTCTTGTCCTGACGTGTGTAGTCCAGTAGGTGACGCTCTCTCACCTTTCTTTCCTCATTAGTGCCTTGTCCTGACGTTTGTAGTCCAGTAGGTGACGCTCTCTCACCTTTCTTTCCTCATTAGTGCCTTGTCCTGACGTGTGTAGTCCAGTAGGTGGCGCTCTCTCACCTTTCTTTCCTCATTAGTGCCTTGTCCTGACGTGTGTAGTCCAGTAGGTGGCGCTCTCTCACCTTTCTTTCCTCATTAGTGTCTTGTCCTGACGTGTGTTGTTCAGTAGGCGGCGCTCTCTCACCTTTCTTTCCTCATTAGTGTCTTGTCCTGACGTGTGTTGTCCAGTAGGCGGCGCTCTCTCACCTTTCTTTCCTCATTAGTGTCTTGTCCTAACGTGTGTTGTCCAGCAGGCGGCGCTCTCTCACCTTTCTTTCATCATTAGTGTCTTGTCCTGACGTGTGTTGTCCAGTAGGCGGCGCTCTCTCACCTTTCTTTCCTCATTAGTGTCTTATCCTGACGTGTGTTGTCCAGTAGGTGGCGCTCTCTCACCTTTCTTTCCTCATTAGTGTCTTGTCCTGACATGTGTTGTCCAGTAGGTGACGCTCTCTCACCTTTCTTTCCTCATTAGTGTCTTGTCCTGACGTGTGTTGTCCAGTAGGTGACGCTCTCTCACCTTTCTTTCCTCATTAGTGCCTTGTCCTGACGTGTGTAGTCCAGTAGGTGGCGCTCTCTCACCTTTCTTTCCTCATTAGTGTCTTATCCTGACGTGTGTTCTCCAGTAGGTGGCGCTCTCTCACCTTTCTTTCCTCATTAGTGTCTTGTCCTGACGTGTGTAGTCCAGTAGGTGGCGCTCTCTCACCTTTCTATCATTAGTGTCTTGTCCTGACGTGTGTTCTCCAGTAGGTGGTGCTCTCTCACCTTTCTTTCCTCATTAGTGTCTTGTCCTGACGTGTGTTGTCCAGTAGGTGGCGCTCTCTCACCTTTCTTTCCTCATTAGTGCCTTGTCCTGACGTGTGTTGTCCAGTAGGTGACGCTCTCTCACCTTTCTTTCCTCATTAGTGCCTTGTCCTGACGTGTGTTGTCCAGTAGGTGGCGCTCTCTCTCCTTTCTTGTCTCATTAGTGCCTTGTCCTGACGTGTGTTGTCCAGTAGGTGACGCTCTCTCACCTTTCTTTCCTCATTAGTGCCTTGTCCTGACGTGTGTTGTCCAGTAGGTGGCGCTCTCTCACCTTTCTTTCCTCATTAGTGTCTTGTCCTGACGTGTGTTGTCCAGTAAGTGGCGCTCTCTCGCCATTCTTTCCTCATTAGTGTCTTATCCTGACGTGTGTTCTCCAGTAGGTGGCGCTCTCTCACCTTTCTTTCCTCATTAGTGTCTTGTCCTGACGTGTGTAGTCCAGTAGGTGACGCTCTCTCACCTTTCTTTCCTCATTAGTGCCTTGTCCTGACGTTTGTAGTCCAGTAGGTGACGCTCTCTCACCTTTCTTTCCTCATTAGTGCCTTGTCCTGACGTGTGTAGTCCAGTAGGTGGCGCTCTCTCACCTTTCTTTCCTCATTAGTGCCTTGTCCTGACGTGTGTAGTCCAGTAGGTGGCGCTCTCTCACCTTTCTTTCCTCATTAGTGTCTTGTCCTGACGTGTGTTGTTCAGTAGGCGGCGCTCTCTCACCTTTCTTTCCTCATTAGTGTCTTGTCCTGACGTGTGTTGTCCAGTAGGCGGCGCTCTCTCACCTTTCTTTCCTCATTAGTGTCTTGTCCTAACGTGTGTTGTCCAGCAGGCGGCGCTCTCTCACCTTTCTTTCATCATTAGTGTCTTGTCCTGACGTGTGTTGTCCAGTAGGCGGCGCTCTCTCACCTTTCTTTCCTCATTAGTGTCTTGTCCTGACGTGTGTTGTCCAGTAGGCGGCGCTCTCTCACCTTTCTTTCCTCATTAGTGCCTTGTCCTGACGTGTATTGTCCAGTAGGTGACGCTCTCTCACCTTTCTTTCCTCATTAGTGTCTTGTCCTGACGTGTGTTGTCCAGTAGGCGGCGCTCTCACACCTTTCTTTCCTCATTAGTGCCTTGTCCTGACGTGTGTTGTCCAGTAGGCGGCGCTCTCTCACCTTTCTTTCCTCATTAGTGCCTTGTCCTGACGTGTGTTGTCCAGTAGGCGGCGCTCTCTCACCTTTCTTTCCTCATTAGTGTCTTGTCCTGACGTGTGTTGCCCAGTAGGTGACGCTCTCTCACCTTTCTTTCCTCATTAGTGTCTTGTCCTGACGTGTGTTGTCCAGTAGGTGGCGCTCTCTCACCTTTCTTTCCTCATTAGTGCCTTGTCCTGACGTGTGTTGTCCAGTAGGTGGCGCTCTCTCACCTTTCTTTCCTCATTAGTGTCTTGTCCTGACGTGTGTAGTCCAGTAGGTGACGCTCTCTCACCTTTCTTTCCTCATTAGTGTCTTGTCCTGACGTGTGTTGTCCAGTAGGTGACGCTCTCACACCTTTCTTTCCTCATTAGTGCCTTGTCCTGACGTGTGTTGTCCAGTAGGTGGCGCTCTCTCACCTTTCTTTCCTCATTAGTGCCTTGTCCTGACGTGTGTTGTCCAGTAGGTGACGCTCTGTCACCTTTCTTTCCTCATTAGTGTCTTGTCCTGACGTGTGTTGTCCAGTAGGCGGAGCTCTCTCACCTTTCTTTCCTCATTAGTGTCTTGTCCTGACGTGTGTTGTCCAGTAGGTGGCGCTCTCTCACCTTTCTTTCCTCATTAGTGCCTTGTCCTGACGTGTGTTGTCCAGTAGGTGGCGCTCTCTCACCTTTCTTTCCTCATTAGTGTCTTGTCCTGACGTGTGTAGTCCAGTAGGTGGCGCTCTCTCACCTTTCTTTCCTCATTAGTGTCTTGTCCTGACGTGTGTTGTCCAGTAGGTGACGCTCTCTCACCTTTCTTTCCTCATTAGTGTCTTGTCCTGACGTGTGTAGTCCAGTAGGTGACGCTCTCTCACCTTTCTTTCCTCATTAGTGCCTTGTCCTGACGTGTGTTCTCCAGTAGGTGACGCTCTCTCACCTTTCTTCCTCATTAGTGTCTTGTCCTGACGTGTGTTGTCCAGTAGGTGGCGCTCTCTCACCTTTCTTTCATCATTAGTGTCTTGTCCTGACATGTGTTCTCCAGTAGGTGACGCTCTCTCACCTTTCTTTCCTCATTAGTGTCTTGTCCTGACGTGTGTTCTCCAGTAGGTGACGCTCTCTCACCTTTCTTTCCTCATTAGTGCCTTGTCCTGACGTGTGTTGTCCAGTAGGTGACGCTCTCTCACCTTTCTTTCCTCATTAGTGTCTTGTCCTGACGTGTGTTCTCCAGTAGGTGACGCTCTCTCACCTTTCTTTCCTCATTAGTGCCTTGTCCTGACGTGTGTTGTCCAGTAGGTGACGCTCTCTCACCTTTCTTTCCTCATTAGTGTCTTGTCCTGACGTGTGTAGTCCAGTAGGTGATGCTCTCTCACCTTTCTTTCCTCATTAGTGCCTTGTCCTGACGTGTGTAGTCCAGTAGGTGGTGCTCTCTCACCTTTCTTTCCTCATTAGTGTCTTGTCCTGACGTGTGTTGTCCAGTAGGTGACGCTCTCTCACCTTTCTTTCCTCATTAGTGCCTTGTCCTGACGTGTGTTGTCCAGTAGGTGACGCTCTCTCACCTTTCTTTCCTCATTAGTGCCTTGTCCTGACGTGTGTTGTTCAGTAGGCGGCGCTCTCTCACCTTTCTTTCCTCATTAGTGTCTTGTCCTGACGTGTGTTGTCCAGTAGGCGGCGCTCTCTCACCTTTCTTTCCTCATTAGTGTCTTGTCCTAACGTGTGTTGTCCAGCAGGCGGCGCTCTCTCACCTTTCTTTCATCATTAGTGTCTTGTCCTGACGTGTGTTGTCCAGTAGGCGGCGCTCTCTCACCTTTCTTTCCTCATTAGTGTCTTGTCCTGACGTGTGTTGTCCAGTAGGCGGCGCTCTCTCACCTTTCTTTCCTCATTAGTGCCTTGTCCTGACGTGTATTGTCCAGTAGGTGACGCTCTCTCACCTTTCTTTCCTCATTAGTGTCTTGTCCTGACGTGTGTTGTCCAGTAGGCGGCGCTCTCTCACCTTTCTTTCCTCATTAGTGTCTTGTCCTGATGTGTGTTGTCCAGTAGGTGGCGCTCTCTCACCTTTCTTTCCTCATTAGTGCCTTGTCCTGACGTGTGTTGTCCAGTAGGTGGCGCTCTCTCACCTTTCTTTCCTCATTAGTGTCTTGTCCTGACGTGTGTAGTCCAGTAGGTGGCGCTCTCTCACCTTTCTTTCCTCATTAGTGTCTTGTCCTGACGTGTGTAGTCCAGTAGGTGGCGCTCTCTCACCTTTCTTTCCTCATTAGTGTCTTGTCCTGACGTGTGTAGTCCAGTAGGTGGCGCTCTCTCACCTTTCTTTCCTCATTAGTGCCTTGTCCTGACGTGTGTTGTCCAGTAGGTGGCGCTCTCTCACCTTTCTTTCCTCATTAGTGTCTTGTCCTGACGTGTGTAGTCCAGTAGGTGGCGCTCTCTCACCTTTCTTTCCTCATTAGTGCCTTGTCCTGACGTGTGTTGTCCAGTAGGTGGCGCTCTCTCACCTTTCTTTCCTCATTAGTGTCTTGTCCTGACGTGTGTTGTCCAGTAGGCGGCGCTCTCTCACCTTTCTTTCCTCATTAGTGTCTTGTCCTGACGTGTGTAGTCCAGTAGGTGGCGCTCTCTCACCTTTCTTTCCTCATTAGTGTCTTGTCCTGACGTGTGTTGTCCAGTAGGTGGCGCTCTCTCACCTTTCTTTCCTCATTAGTGTCTTGTCCTGACGTGTGTTGTCCAGTAGGTGACGCTCTCTCACCTTTCTTTCCTCATTAGTGTCTTGTCCTGACGTGTGTTGTCCAGTAGGTGGCGCTCTCTCACCTTTCTTTCCTCATTATTGTCTTGTCCTGACGTGTCTTGTCCAGTAGGTGACGCTCTCCCACCTTTCTTTCCTCATTAGTGCCTTGTCCTGACGTGTGTTGTCCAGTAGGTGACGCTCTCTCACCTTTCTTTCCTCATTAGTGTCTTGTCCTGACGTGTGTAGTCCAGTAGGTGGCGCTCTCTCTCCTTTCTTTCCTCATTAGTGTCTTGTCCTGACGTGTGTAGTCCAGTAGGTGGCGCTCTCTCACCTTTCTTTCCTCATTAGTGTCTTGTCCTGACGTGTGTAGTCCAGTAGGTGGCGCTCTCTCACCTTTCTTGTCTCATTAGTGTCTTGTCCTGACGCGTGTTGTCCAGTAGGCGGCGCTCTCTCACCTTTCTTTCCTCATTAGTGTCTTGTCCTGACGTGTGTAGTCCAGTAGGTGGCGCTCTCTCACCTTTCTTTCCTCATTATTGTCTTGTCCTGACGTGTGTTGTCCAGTAGGTGACGCTCTCTCACCTTTCTTTCCTCATTAGTGCCTTGTCCTGACGTGTGTTGTCCAGTAGGTGACGCTCTCTCACCTTTCTTTCCTCATTAGTGCCTTGTCCTGACGTGTGTAGTCCAGTAGGTGACGCTCTCTCACCTTTCTTTCCTCATTAGTGCCTTGTCCTGACGTGTGTAGTCCAGTAGGTGGCGCTCTCTCACCTTTCTTTCCTCATTAGTGTCTTGTCCTGACGTGTGTTGTCCAGTAGGTGACGCTCTCTCACCTTTCTTTCCTCATTAGTGCCTTGTCCTGACGTGTGTTGTCCAGTAGGTGACGCTCTCTCACCTTTCTTTCCTCATTAGTGCCTTGTCCTGACGTGTGTTGTCCAGTAGGCGGCGCTCTCTCACCTTTCTTTCTTAATTAGTGTCTTGTCCTGACGTGTGTTGCCCAGTAGGTGACGCTCTCTCACCTTTCTTTCCTCATTAGTGTCTTGTCCTGACGTGTGTTGTCCAGTAGGTGACGCTCTCTCACCTTTCTTTCCTCATTAGTGCCTTGTCCTGACGTGTGTTGTCCAGTAGGCGGCGCTCTCTCACCTTTCTTTCCTCATTAGTGCCTTGTCCTGACGTGTGTTGTCCAGTAGGTGACGCTCTCTCACCTTTCTTTCCTCATTAGTGTCTTGTCCTGACATGTGTTGTCCAGTGGGTGGCGCTCTCTCACCTTTCTTTCCTCATTAGTGTCTTGTCCTGACGTGTGTTGTCCAGTAGGTGACGCTCTCTCACCTTTCTTTCCTCATTAGTGCCTTGTCCTGACGTGTGTTCTCCAGTAGGTGGCACTCTCTCACCTTTCTTTCCTCATTAGTGTCTTGTCCTGACGTGTATTGTCCAGTAGGTGACGCTCTCTCACCTTTCTTTCCTCATTAGTGTCTTGTCCTGACGTGTGTTGTCCAGTAGGCGGCGCTCTCACACCTTTCTTTCCTCATTAGTGCCTTGTCCTGACGTGTGTTGTCCAGTAGGTGACGCTCTCTCACCTTTCTTTCCTCATTAGTGCCTTATCCTGACGTGTGTTGTCCAGTAGGTGACGCTCTCTCACCTTTCTTTCCTCATTAGTGCCTTGTCCTGACCTGTGTTGTCCAGTAGGTGGCGCTCTCTCACCTTTCTTTCATCATTAGTGTCTTGTCCTGACGTGTGTTCTCCAGTAGGTGACGCTCTCTCACCTTTCTTTCCTCATTAGTGCCTTGTCCTGACGTGTGTTGTCCAGTAGGTGACGCTCTCTCACCTTTCTTTCCTCATTAGTGCCTTGTCCTGACGTGTGTAGTCCAGTAGGTGGTGCTCTCTCACCTTTCTTTCCTCATTAGTGTCTTGTCCTGACGTGTGTTGTCCAGTAGGTGACGCTCTCTCACCTTTCTTTCCTCATTAGTGCCTTGTCCTGACGTGTGTTCTCCAGTAGGTGACGCTCTCTCACCTTTCTTCCTCATTAGTGTCTTGTCCTGACGTGTGTTGTCCAGTAGGTGGCGCTCTCTCACCTTTCTTTCATCATTAGTGTCTTGTCCTGACATGTGTTCTCCAGTAGGTGACGCTCTCTCACCTTTCTTTCCTCATTAGTGTCTTGTCCTGACGTGTGTTCTCCAGTAGGTGACGCTCTCTCACCTTTCTTTCCTCATTAGTGCCTTGTCCTGACGTGTGTTGTCCAGTAGGTGACGCTCTCTCACCTTTCTTTCCTCATTAGTGTCTTGTCCTGACGTGTGTTCTCCAGTAGGTGACGCTCTCTCACCTTTCTTTCCTCATTAGTGCCTTGTCCTGACGTGTGTTGTCCAGTAGGTGACGCTCTCTCACCTTTCTTTCCTCATTAGTGTCTTGTCCTGACGTGTGTAGTCCAGTAGGTGATGCTCTCTCACCTTTCTTTCCTCATTAGTGCCTTGTCCTGACGTGTGTAGTCCAGTAGGTGGTGCTCTCTCACCTTTCTTTCCTCATTAGTGTCTTGTCCTGACGTGTGTTGTCCAGTAGGTGACGCTCTCTCACCTTTCTTTCCTCATTAGTGCCTTGTCCTGACGTGTGTTGTCCAGTAGGTGACGCTCTCTCACCTTTCTTTCCTCATTAGTGTCTTGTCCTGACGTGTGTTCTCCAGTAGGTGACGCTCTCTCACCTTTCTTTCCTCATTAGTGCCTTGTCCTGACGTGTGTTGTCCAGTAGGTGACGCTCTCTCACCTTTCTTTCCTCATTAGTGCCTTGTCCTGACGTGTGTAGTCCAGTAGGTGGTGCTCTCTCACCTTTCTTTCCTCATTAGTGTCTTGTCCTGACGTGTGTTGTCCAGTAGGTGACGCTCTCTCACCTTTCTTTCCTCATTAGTGCCTTGTCCTGACGTGTGTTGTCCAGTAGGTGACGCTCTCTCACCTTTCTTTCCTCATTAGTGTCTTGTCCTGACGTGTGTAGTCCAGTAGGTGGTGCTCTCTCACCTTTCTTTCCTCATTAGTGCCTTGTCCTGACGTGTGTTGTCCAGTAGGTGACGCTCTCTCACCTTTCTTTCCTCATTAGTGTCTTGTCCTGACGTGTGTTCTCCAGTAGGTGACGCTCTCTCACCTTTCTTTCCTCATTAGTGCCTTGTCCTGACGTGTGTTGTCCAGTAGGCGGCGCTCTCTCACCTTTCTTTCCTCATTAGTGCCTTGTCCTGACGTGTGTTGTCCAGTAGGTGATGCTCTCTCACCTTTCTTTCCTCATTAGTGCCTTGTCCTGATGTGTGTAGTCCAGTAGGTGACGCTCTCTCACCTTTCTTTCCTCATTAGTGCCTTGTCCTGACGTGTGTTCTCCAGTAGGTGACGCTCTCTCACCTTTCTTCCTCATTAGTGTCTTGTCCTGACGTGTGTTGTCCAGTAGGTGGCGCTCTCTCACCTTTCTTTCATCATTAGTGTCTTGTCCTGACATGTGTTCTCCAGTAGGTGACGCTCTCTCACCTTTCTTTCCTCATTAGTGTCTTGTCCTGACGTGTGTTCTCCAGTAGGTGACGCTCTCTCACCTTTCTTTCCTCATTAGTGCCTTGTCCTGACGTGTGTTGTCCAGTAGGTGACGCTCTCTCACCTTTCTTTCCTCATTAGTGTCTTGTCCTGACGTGTGTTCTCCAGTAGGTGACGCTCTCTCACCTTTCTTTCCTCATTAGTGCCTTGTCCTGACGTGTGTTGTCCAGTAGGTGACGCTCTCTCACCTTTCTTTCCTCATTAGTGTCTTGTCCTGACGTGTGTAGTCCAGTAGGTGATGCTCTCTCACCTTTCTTTCCTCATTAGTGCCTTGTCCTGACGTGTGTAGTCCAGTAGGTGGTGCTCTCTCACCTTTCTTTCCTCATTAGTGTCTTGTCCTGACGTGTGTTGTCCAGTAGGTGACGCTCTCTCACCTTTCTTTCCTCATTAGTGCCTTGTCCTGACGTGTGTTGTCCAGTAGGTGACGCTCTCTCACCTTTCTTTCCTCATTAGTGTCTTGTCCTGACGTGTGTTCTCCAGTAGGTGACGCTCTCTCACCTTTCTTTCCTCATTAGTGCCTTGTCCTGACGTGTGTTGTCCAGTAGGTGACGCTCTCTCACCTTTCTTTCCTCATTAGTGCCTTGTCCTGACGTGTGTAGTCCAGTAGGTGGTGCTCTCTCACCTTTCTTTCCTCATTAGTGTCTTGTCCTGACGTGTGTTGTCCAGTAGGTGACGCTCTCTCACCTTTCTTTCCTCATTAGTGCCTTGTCCTGACGTGTGTTGTCCAGTAGGTGACGCTCTCTCACCTTTCTTTCCTCATTAGTGTCTTGTCCTGACGTGTGTAGTCCAGTAGGTGGTGCTCTCTCACCTTTCTTTCCTCATTAGTGCCTTGTCCTGACGTGTGTTGTCCAGTAGGTGACGCTCTCTCACCTTTCTTTCCTCATTAGTGTCTTGTCCTGACGTGTGTTCTCCAGTAGGTGACGCTCTCTCACCTTTCTTTCCTCATTAGTGCCTTGTCCTGACGTGTGTTGTCCAGTAGGTGACGCTCTCTCACCTTTCTTTCCTCATTAGTGTCTTGTCCTGACGTGTGTTCTCCAGTAGGTGACGCTCTCTCACCTTTCTTTCCTCATTAGTGCCTTGTCCTGACGTGTGTTGTCCAGTAGGTGACGCTCTCTCACCTTTCTTTCCTCATTAGTGCCTTGTCCTGACGTGTGTAGTCCAGTAGGTGGTGCTCTCTCACCTTTCTTTCCTCATTAGTGTCTTGTCCTGACGTGTGTTGTCCAGTAGGTGACGCTCTCTCACCTTTCTTTCCTCATTAGTGCCTTGTCCTGACGTGTGTTGTCCAGTAGGTGACGCTCTCTCACCTTTCTTTCCTCATTAGTGTCTTGTCCTGACGTGTGTTCTCCAGTAGGTGGTGCTCTCTCACCTTTCTTTCCTCATTAGTGTCTTGTCCTGACGTGTGTTGTCCAGTAGGTGACGCTCTCTCACCTTTCTTTCCTCATTAGTGTCTTGTCCTGACGTGTGTAGTCCAGTAGGTGGCGCTCTCTCACCTTTCTTTCCTCATTAGTGCCTTGTCCTGACGTGTGTTGTCCAGTAGGCGGCGCTCTCTCACCTTTCTTTCCTCATTAGTGCCTTGTCCTGACGTGTGTTGTCCAGTAGGTGATGCTCTCTCACCTTTCTTTCCTCATTAGTGCCTTGTCCTGATGTGTGTAGTCCAGTAGGTGACGCTCTCTCACCTTTCTTTCCTCATTAGTGTCTTGTCCTGACGTGTGTTGTCCAGTAGGTGACGCTCTCTCACCTTTCTTTCCTCATTAGTGCCTTGTCCTGACGTGTGTAGTCCAGTAGGTGACGCTCTCTCACCTTTCTTTCCTCATTAGTGCCTTGTCCTGACGTGTGTTGTCCAGTAGGTTACGCTCTCTCACCTTTCTTTCCTCATTAGTGTCTTGTCCTGACGTGTGTTGTCCAGTAAGTGGCGCTCTCTCACCTTTCTTTCCTCATTAGTGTCTTGTCCTGACGTGTGTTGTCCAGTAGGTGACGCTCTCTCACCTTTCTTTCCTCATTAGTGTCTTGTCCTAACGTGTATTGTCCAGTAAGTGACGCTCTCTCACCTTTCTTTCCTCATTAGTGCCTTGTCCTGATGTGTGTTGTCCAGTAGGTGACGCTCTCTCACCTTTCTTTCCTCATTAGTGTCTTGTCCTGACGTGTGTTGTCCAGTAGGCGGCGCTCTCTCACCTTTCTTTCCTCATTAGTGCCTTGTCCTGACGTGTGTTGTCCAGTAGGTGGCGCTCTCTCACTTTTCTTTCATCATTAGTGCCTTGTCCTGACGTGTGTTGTCCAGTAGGTGGCGCTCTCTCACTTTCTTTCCTCATTAGTGCCTTGTCCTGACGTGTGTTGTCCAGTAGGTGACGCTCTCTCACTTTCTTTCCTCATTAGTGCCTTGTCCTGACGTGTGTTGTCCAGTAGGCGGCGCTCTCCCACCTTTCTTTCCTCATTAGTGCCTTGTCCTGACGTGTGTTCTCCAGTAGGTGACGCTCTCTCACTTTCTTTCCTCATTAGTGCCTTGTCCTGACGTGTGTTGTCCAGTAGGTGACGCTCTCTCACCTTTCTTTCCTCATTAGTGTCTTGTCCTGACATGTGTTCTCCAGTAGGTGACGCTCTCTCACCTTTCTTTCCTCATTAGTGCCTTGTCCTGACGTGTGTTGTCCAGTAGGTGACGCTCTCTCACCTTTCTTTCCTCATTAGTGCCTTGTCCTGATGTGTGTTCTCCAGTAGGTGACGCTCTCTCACCTTTCTTTCCTCATTAGTGTCTTGTCCTGACGTGTGTTCTCCAGTAGGTGGCGCTCTCTCACCTTTCTTTCCTCATTAGTGTCTTGTCCTGACGTGTGTTCTCCAGTAGGCGGCGCTCTCTCACCTTTCTTTCCTCATTAGTGTCTTGTCCTGACGTGTGTTCTCCAGTAGGTGGCGCTCTCTCTCCTTTCTTTCCTCATTAGTGTCTTGTCCTGACGTGTGTTCTCCAGTAGGCGGCGCTCTCTCACCTTTCTTTCCTCATTAGTGTCTTGTCCTGACGTGTGTTGTCCAGTAGGTGGCGCTCTCTCACCTTTCTTTCCTCATTAGTGTCTTGTCCTGACGTGTGTTGTCCAGTAGGTGGCGCTCTCTCACCTTTCTTTCCTCATTAGTGCCTTGTCCTGACGTGTGTAGTCCAGTAGGCGGCGCTCTCTCACCTTTCTTTCCTCATTAGTGCCTTGTCCTGATGTGTGTTCTCCAGTAGGTGACGCTCTCTCACCTTTCTTTCCTCATTAGTGTCTTGTCCTGACGTGTGTTCTCCAGTAGGTGGCGCTCTCTCACCTTTCTTTCCTCATTAGTGTCTTGTCCTGACGTGTGTTGTCCAGTAGGTGGCGCTCTCTCACCTTTCTTTCCTCATTAGTGCCTTGTCCTGACGTGTGTAGTCCAGTAGGCGGCGCTCTCTCACCTTTCTTTCCTCATTAGTGTCTTGTCCTGACATGTGTTCTCCAGTAGGTGACGCTCTCTCACCTTTCTTTCCTCATTAGTGCCTTGTCCTGACGTGTGTTGTCCAGTAGGCGGCGCTCTCTCACCTTTCTTTCCTCATTAGTGTCTTGTCCTGACGTGTGTTCTCCAGTAGGTGGCGCTCTCTCACCTTTCTTTCCTCATTAGTGTCTTGTCCTGACGTGTGTTCTCCAGTAGGTGGCGCTCTCTCACCTTTCTTTCCTCATTAGTGTCTTGTCCTGACGTGTGTTGTCCAGTAGGCGGCGCTCTCTCACCTTTCTTTCTTCATTAGTGCCTTGTCCTGACGTGTGTTGTCCAGTAGGCGGCGCTCTCTCACCTTTCTTTCCTCATTAGTGTCTTGTCCTGACGTGTGTTGTCCAGTAGGTGGCGCTCTCTCACCTTTCTTTCCTCATTAGTGCCTTGTCCTGACGTGTGTAGTCCAGTAGGTGACGCTCTCTCACCTTTCTTTCCTCATTAGTGTCTTGTCCTGACGTGTGTTGTCCAGTAGGTGGCGCTCTCTCTCCTTTCTTTCCTCATTAGTGCCTTGTCCTGACGTGTGTTGTCCAGTAGGTGGTGCTCTCTCACCTTTCTTTCCTCATTAGTGTCTTGTCCTGACGTGTGTTGTCCAGTAGGTGGCGCTCTCTCACCTTTCTTTCCTCATTAGTGCCTTGTCCTGACGTGTGTTGTCCAGTAGGTGGCGCTCTCTCACCTTTCTTTCCTCATTAGTGTCTTGTCCTGATGTGTGTAGTCCAGTAGGCGGCGCTCTCTCACCTTTCTTTCCTCATTAGTGCCTTGTCCTGACGTGTGTTGTCCAGTAGGTGGCGCTCTCTCACCTTTCTTTCCTCATTAGTGCCTTGTCCTGACGTGTGTTGTCCAGTAGGTGGCGCTCTCTCACCTTTCTTTCCTCATTAGTGTCTTGTCCTGATGTGTGTAGTCCAGTAGGCGGCGCTCTCTCACCTTTCTTTCCTCATTAGTGCCTTGTCCTGACGTGTGTTGTCCAGTAGGTGACGCTCTCTCACCTTTCTTTCTTCATTAGTGTCTTGTCCTGATGTGTGTTGTCCACCAGGCGGCGCTCTCTCACCTCTTTTACAGAATGGCTTGTCTTTTTCGCAGACCACGCAGATTGTTCCTATTTTATTCTTAATATAAATATCTGTTGTTTTCAAAATTTCCATTGTGTTATTATCTGTATAATGATGTGTGTAGATATTGTATAGATCGGGGTATGATGGAGCGGGTGCAGGCGGGTGCAGGCTCCACATACACGCGGCTTCATGCACTTACTCTATAGATTTGATCTCAGTCTGCTGTAGGCGGCCTTTACAGTTTTCCCTGTATTATTCTCCCGGGATATTCCTGCCACCGCAGCACATTGTCAGGTAAATTACCAATTCAGATTGGGAAATTAACCTCTGTTTAATTTTGACATTTACGACCTGCTCCAGTGACCCTATTCCCTCTCACCTCCTCCAGTCCCTCTCCCTGGCTGCCACTACCACCTAACTGAAATATTTAACCTTTCCCTTTCATCTAATATTTTTCCATCCCTACCCGTCCTCTCCATAGTGCTTCAGCCCCCTACATCTCCTCCTCATCTCTATCTATCACCGTACCCGTCCTCTCCACAGTGCTGCACCCCCCTACATCTCCTCATCCCTGTCTACCCCCCACCTGTCCTCTCCACAGTGCTGCACCCCCCTACATCTCCTCATCCATGTTAACCCCCATCCGTCCTCTCCACAGTGCTGCACCCCCCTACATCTCCTCATCCCTGTCTACCCCCCACCCATCCTCTCCACAGTGCTGCACCCCCCTACATCTCCTCATCCATGTTTACCCCCCATCCGTCCTCTCCACAGTGCTGCACCCCCCTACATCTCCTCATCCCTGTCTACCCCCCACCTGTCTTCTCCACAGTGCTGCACCCCCCTACATCTCCTCATCCATGTTAACCCCCATCCGTCCTCTCCACAGTGCTGCACCCCCCTACATCTCCTCATCCCTGTCTACCCACCACCCGTCCTCTCCACAGTGCTGCACCCTCCTTACATCTCCTCATCCATGTTTACCCCCCATCCGTCCTCTCCACAGTGCTGCACCCCCCTTCATCTCCTCATCCCTGTCTACCCCCCACCCGTCCTCTCCACAGTGCTTCACCCCCCTACATCTCCTCATCCATGTTTACCCCCCATCCGTCCTCTTCACATTGCTGCACCCCCCTACATCTCCTCATCCCTGTCTACCCCCCACCCGTCCTCTCCACAGTGCTGCACCCCCCTACATCTCCTCATCCATGTTTACCCCCATCCGTCCTCTCCACAGTGCTGCACCGTCCTATATCTTCTCATCCCTGTCTACCCCCCACCCGTCCTCTCCACAGTGCTGCACCCCCCTACATCTCCTCATCCATGTTTACCCCCCATCCGTCCTCTCCACAGTGCTGCACCCCCCTACATCTCCTCATCCATGTTTACCCCCCATCCGTCCTCTCCACAGTGCTGCACCCCCCTACATCTCCTCATCCCTGTCTACCCCCCACCCGTCCTCTCCAAAGTGCTGCACCCCCCTACATCTCCTCATCCATGTTTACCCCTCATCCATCCTCTCCACAGTGCTGCACCCCCCTACATCTCCTCATCCCTGTCTACCCCCCACCCGTCCTCTCCACAGTGCTGCACCCCCCTACATCTCCTCATCCATGTTTACCCCCCATCCGTCCTCTCCACAGTGCTGCACCGTCCTATATCTCCTCATCCCTGTCTACCCCCCACCCGTCCTCTCCACAGTGCTGCACCCCCCTACATCTCCTCATCCCTGTCTACCCCCCATCCGTCCTCTCCACAGTGCTGCACCCCCCTACATCTCCTCATCCATGTTTACCCCCCATCCGTCCTCTCCACAGTGCTGCACCGTCTCATATCTCCTCTTTATCTTTGTCTATTACATTACCCGCTTTCTCCACAGTGCTGCACCATTTGACATCTCCTCATCCCTGTCTACCACCTTACTCATCCTCTCCCCAGTGCTGAACCACCCAATATTTTCTCATCCCTTTCTACTACCCTGCTCCTTTTCTCCACAGTGCTGCACCGTCCAGGTCCCTGGAATGTGCTGCCTAACACTATTCACAGTTTTAAGCATGCTCTTAAAACACATCTCTCTAGACTGTCCCGTCACCGCACTTCACTAGCCTAACTATTCCCTATTCTCCATTCCTAATTTCCCCTCTGCATTTGCTCACTCCTATTAGATGCAGACATACCCTTAGGGCCCCCTGTGTAGCCGCACATGGACCCCGAAGGTAAGGGAGCCCACTTACATTTCCAAATCAAGTGGAATTGGGCATTATGATGAGCTGCTCTGTTGTGTAGCGCCATGCACTCAGTAGCACCTTGTACCTACACTCATGGGGATCACGGCTGGTGACTGGGTCCGGCAGCTTTCCCTTATCCTTCTATTTGATACCCAGTTAACAATAATAATAATAATTTTATTTATAAAGCGTCAACATATTCCTTAGCATATAAAGTAATAATTTACAGCAAAAGCTCTGGTGCCGGGGTTAATATGTTTAACGTTTATTATCTATATATAACGCAGAAAATCTGTGTTTGGAGCCGTTGAATATAAAACCACAGTTTTCATCCGGGAACGTCATCTTCAGGAGAATCGGATGAGACAAGCTGAATCAAGGAAAGTTGAAACATCTGAACAATGGGAACATTGTCTTCACAAAAACAGATAAGACAGGCTGAATCAAGAGAAGCTGGAACATCTGAGCACCAGGAAGGTCATCTAAAGGAGAAACGGATGAGAGAAGCTGAATCAAGGGAAGCTGGAACATCTGAACATCGAGAAGGTCATCTACAGGACAAATGGATGAGACAAGCTGAATCAAGGGAAGCTGTACCATCTGAACACCGGGAAGGTCATCTACAGAAGAAACGGATGAGACAAGCTGAATCAAGGGAAGAGGAAACATCTGAACACCGGGAAGGTCATCTACAAGAGAAACGGATGAGACAAGCTGAATCAAGGGAAGCTGAAACATTTGAACATCGGGAAGGTCATCTACAGGAGAAACGGATGAGACAAGCTAAAGAAGGGAAGCTGAAACATCTGAACACCGGGAAGGTCGTCTACAGGAGAAACACTAGAGGAGAAACAGAAGAGACAAGCTGAATCAAGGGAAGCTGAAACATCTGAACAACGGGAAGGTCATCTACAGGAGAAACGGAAGAGACAAGCTGAATCAAGGGAAGCTGAAACATCTGAACACCAGGAAGGTCGTCTACAGGAGAAACGGATGAGACAAGCTGAATCAAGGGAAGCTGAAACATCTGAACACCGGGAAGGTCGTCTACAGGAGAAGCGGATGAGACAAGCTGAATCAAGGGAAGCTGAAACATCTGAACACCAGGAAGGTCGTCTACAGGAGAAACGGAAGAGACAAGCTGAATCAAGGCAAGCCGAAACATCTGAACACCGGGAAGGTCATCTACAGGAGAATCGGATGAGACAAGCTGAATCAAGGGAAGCTGGAACATCTGATCACCGGGAAGGTCGCCTACAGGAGAAACGGATGAGACAAGCTGAATCAAGGGAAGCTAAACCATCTGAACATCGGGAAGGTTGTTTACAGGAGAAATGGATGAGACAGGCAGAATCAAGGGAAGCTGAAACATCAGAACACCGAGAAGGTCATCTACAGGAGAAACGGATGAGACAGGCTGAATCAAGGGAAGAGGAAACATCTGAACACTGGGAAGGTCGTCTACAGGAGAAACGGATGAGACACGCTGAATCAAGGGAAGCTGAAACATCTGAAGACTGGGAAGGCTGTCTACTGGAGAAATGGATGGGACAGGCTGAATCAAGGGAAGCTGAAACAATTGAACACTGGGAAGGTCGTCTACAGGAGAATTGGATGGGACAGGCGGAATCAAGGGAAGCTGAATCATCTGAACACCGGGAACGTCGTCTTCTGGAGAAACGGATGAGACAGGCTGAATCAAGGGAAGCTGAAATATCTGAACACTGGGAACATCGTCTTCAGGAGAATAGGATGAGACATGCTGAATCAAGGGAAGCTGAAAAATCTGAACACCGGGAACGTCGTCTACAGGAGAAACAGATGAGACAAGCTGAATCAAGGGAAGCTGTAACATCTGAAGACTGGGAAGGTTGTCTACTGGAGAATTGGATGGGACAGGCTGAATCAAGGGAAGCTGAAACAATTGAACACTGGGAAGGTCGTCTACAGGAGAATTGGATGGGACAGGCGGAATCAAGGGAAGCTGAATCATCTGAACACCGGGAACGTCGTCTTCAGGAGAAACGGATGAGACAGGCTGAATCAAGGGAAGCTGAAATATCTGAACACTGGGAACATCGTCTTCAGGAGAATCGGATGAAACAGGCTGAATCAAGGGAAGCTGAAACATCTGAACACTGGGAAGGCTGTCTACAGGAGAAACAGATGAGACAAGCTGAATCAAGGGAAGCTGTAACATCTGAAGACTGGGAAGGTTGTCTACAGGAGAAACAGATGAGACAAGCTGAATCAAGGGAAGCTGGAACATCTGAATACTGGGAAGGCTGTCTACAGGAGAAATGGATGAGACAGGCTGAATCAAGGGAAGCTGAAACATTTGAACACCGGGAAGGTCATCTTCAGGTGAAACGGATGATACAGGCTGAATCAAGGAAAGCTGAAACATCTGAACACCGGGAAGGTCGTCTACAGGAGAAACAGATGAGACAGGCTGAATCAAGGGAAGCTGAAACATCTGAAGACTGAAAAGGCTGTCTACTGGAGAAATGGATGGGACAGGCTGAATCAAGGGAAGCTGGAACATCTGAAGACCGGGAAGGTCGTCTACAGAAGAAACGGATGGGACAGGCAGAATCAAGGAAAGCTGAAACATCGAAACACCGGGAACGTCGTCTTCAGGAGAAACGGATGAGACAGGCTGAATCAAGGGAAGCTGAAATATCTGAACACTGTGAACATCGTCTTCAGGAGAATAGGATGAGACATGCTGAATCAAGGGAAGCTGAAACATCTGAACACCGGGAGGGTCATCTACAGGAGAATCGGATGAGACAAGCTGAATCAAGGGAAGCTGGAATATCTGATCACCGGGAAGGTTGTCTACAGGAGAAATGGATGAGACAGGCAGAATCAAGGGAAGCTGAAACATCAGAACACCGAGAAGGTCATCTACAGGAGAAACGGATGAGACAGGCTGAATCAAGGGAAGCTGAAACATCTGAACACTGGGAAGGCTGTCTACTGGAGAAATGGATGAGACAGGCTGAATCAAGGGAAGCTGAAACAATTGAACACTGGGAAGGTCGTCTACAGGAGAAAAGGATAAGACAGGCGGAATCAAGGAAGTTGAAACATCTGAACACCGGGAACGTCGTCTTCAGGAGAAACAGATGAGACAGGCTGAATTAAGGGAAGCTGAAATATCTGAACACTGGGAACATTGTCTTCTGGAGAATAGGATGAGACATGCTGAATCAAGGGAAGCTGAAACATCTGAACACCGGGAACATCGTCTACAGGAGAATCGAATGAGACAGGCTGAATCAAGGGAAGCTGAAACATCTGAACACTGGGAAGGCTGTCTACAGGAGAAACAGATGAGACAAGCTGAATCAAAGGAAGTTTGAACATATGAAGATTGGGAAGGTCGTCTACAGGAGAAACAGATGAGACAAGCTGAATCAAGGGAAGCTGAAACATCTGAAGACTGGGAAGGCTGTCTACAGGAGAAATGGATGAGACAGGCTGAATCAATGGAAGCTGAAACATTTGAACACCGGGAAGGTCATCTTCAGGTGAAACGAATGATACAGGCTGAATCAAGGGAAGATGAAACATCTGAACAATGGGAATGTCGTCTTCAGGAAAAACGGATGGGACAGGCTGAATCAAGGGAAACTGAAACATCTGAACACCGGGAACGCCGTCTTCAGGAGAATCAGATGATACAGGCTGAATCAAGGAAAGCTGAAACATCTGAACACCGGGAAGGTCGTCTTCAGGAGAATTGGATGAAACAGACTGAATCAAGGGAAGCTGAAACATCTGAACAAGGGGAATGTCGTCTTCAGGTGAAACGGATGATACAGGCTGAATCAAGGAAAGCTAAAACATCTGAACAACAGGAACATAGTCCTTAGAAGAAACGGATGGGACAGGTTGAATGAAGGGAAGCTGGAACATCTGAACACCGGGAATGTCATTTTCAGGAGAAAGAGATGAGAGAGGCTGAATCAAGGGAAGCTAAAACATCTGAACACTGGGAACGTCGTCTACAGAATTGG
Source organism: Anomaloglossus baeobatrachus (assembly GCF_048569485.1). Lineage (NCBI taxonomy): Eukaryota > Metazoa > Chordata > Amphibia > Anura > Aromobatidae > Anomaloglossus > Anomaloglossus baeobatrachus. The sequence continues at coordinate 690,965,518 of NC_134355.1, read as the reverse complement.
ATGAGACAAGCTGAATCAAGAGAAGCTGAAACATCTGAACATCAGGAACATTGTCTACAGGAGAAACCGATGAGACAGACTGATTCAAGGGCATGTTTGGGATGAATGTACCATGGGACACAAGAAAGCGATTGAGGACCTTCGATCACACCTTGAAAGATCTATGGAGATCCAACTGCTTAACGGGGGAATTGTACTTTTTGCAGGTGACTTCTGCCAAATGTTACCTGTTTTTAATGGAGCAACACCAGTAGATGAGCTGAATGTCTATTTAAAATCTTCTTATCTATGGAGACACTTGATGGGAAATACTGAGGACCAATTTACACGCCATCTACTGTACCTTGGAAATGACAGTTTCCCTACAGATTCCACTACTGGCTTAATCTCCTTCCCAGAAAATTGATGTCCTCGGTACTGGGGGTTATTGACCAAGTTTTCTCTGATATTTGTAGCCATTTTAAAAACCATCAGTGACTTTGTGAATAAATAACTGTTAACACCAAACTACAGTAACAAAAAGGAAGAGTAGGCAAAAACATTTTAAACACTGAAGACGTCAGGGTGGAACTTAAAATGTCATCTAATCAAGCGTAACTAACAATTTATCATATCATGTAATGCAAGCCAAGCCTCGGGTAATCTGCTGGTGAATATGTAAAAAGGAACATGCCCCTGAAAAATGCGATGAGCATCCAGATACACGTAAATAGTCACAGTATATAAATACACTGAATAAACAGAAAAACACAACACTTTTGGGCTTTCTCCCAATTTTCATGAGCTGAACTCAAAGATCTAAGACTTCTTTGTGCACAAAAGACCTTTATCTCCCAAATATTGTTCACAAACTTGTCTTAATCTGTGTTAGTGATCAGTTCTCCTGTGCGGAGGTAACCCATCCATCTCACAGGTGCGGCAGATCAAGATGATGATCAGATAACATGATTATTGCACAGGTGCACCTGAGGCTGGTGTTTTGTAATAATGCAGGGGGGATGTCAGGAGGAGACTATGTGTACAATTGGGGTCATCAGTAGAGATGAGCGAACCGGTCCCGGTTCGGCTCGAGGTCGGTTCGCCGAACGGAGGTCCCGTTCGAGTTCGGTTCGTCGAACGTTCGACGAACCGAACTCGAACCGCATAGGAAACAATGGCAGGCAATCACAAACACATAAACACACCTAGAAAACACCCTCAAAGGTGTCCAAAAGGTGACAAACAACTCACAAAACAACACAAACACATGGGAAAGTGACAAGGACATATACTCATGCGAAAACAAAACAGCTGGACAAGGAAAAAGAGGAGGACACACAGATATATGAGTAAATGCAAGGAAACATCGATTCCATTATTGTGCAACTTGAGCCCTGCTCATTTTAGGCTTCCAATCTTGATAAATTGCCTGAGCTCGCCACGTACGCCTTGGGGATCTTGTCGTGTCCTGCAGCCAGCGTCTGTCCACTGACAATGTGAAATAAACTGTGGGAAGAAAGGCGCAAATAGGGTCTTACCCGGTATAACAATGGAAAGTGAATGTGCAATAGGAGCACTCACCTGATGAGGTTGTGTCAGTCACAACCCCTTTAACAGCATGAAAGGAACGTGGAAGGCAGCAGTCCCGCAAAAAACAGAGTAATTTCGGATGATGGGAGAAAAGCAGGTTTAAATACCGCGCCAAACCACAGGAATCAAGATGAAAACAGTAAATCTCTTTTCTTTATTTTCACAGGTCTACGCGTTTCAAGGACATATCCGTCCTCTTCCTCAGGACAAATGTAGAGAATATGGTATTCTCTACATTTGTCCTGAGGAAGAGGACGGATATGTCCTTGAAACGCGTAGACCTGTGAAAATAAAGAAAAGAGATTTACTGTTTTCATCTTGATTCCTGTGGTTTGTCGCGGTATTTAAACCTGCTTTTCTCCCATCATCCGAAATTACACTGACAATGTGGACATGGCTCTCAGAGGACTTTTCTTCCCCTGGGTCAGCCAGGGGACGGGAAAGGCACGCGTATTTTTGAGAGTGCTTCATGCAAAGCATCTTTTTCTTTTTCAAAAGGGGGGGCAACTGATGCTAGTCAAGTGGGGTGTGTGTGGCCCAATTAGTGGCAACGAGAGAGACTGTGGTTGGAGTCCCCTCGCTATGTTTTACATGATTTTCGAAGGGCATGACATGCCTACGAGGTTGAGTTTCATCATCTGCAACTTGTTGGCAACAGAAAGGCTGCCTTTACACCCTTTTGAGACCGAGGATTTTCGAGACCTTATGCCCATTGCAGTGCCCGAAGAGCCGATGGCCAGTCGTCACTCCTTCTCCAAGAAAGGCGTGCCCGCGCTACCACAGTAGGTCGCACACAACCTCACCAATTCCTTGAGAAACTCTGTGTGTGACAGGGTGCATTTCAACACAGATAGTTGGACCAGTAAGCATGGACCGGGGAGTTACATGTTGCTGACTGGGCACTGGGTAACTATGGTGAGAGATGGAGAAGGGTTTGCTGTACAAGTCTTGCCGTCCCCACGACTTGTGTGTCAATCCTTCCTCTGTATGTACAAGTTCCTCCACTGCTTCTGCCTCCTCAACCTCGTGTGGGTCCTCCACCTCGGCCCAAACCCTGTGTGGTCAGGCCACCCTTCCTTGTAACTGCGCTCAAGGAATCCCACACACCTCCTTACTATGCTGGCAGCAGAGCTCAAGGCCATCAGGCGGTCAAATGTTTACTTTGAAATGTAGGGGAAATGTGAGACACCGCTGAGGAATTGTGGACGGTTAGCTCTGGAGAGTGAGACCGAGTTTCATCAATGGTTGTCTACAGTCAACCAGCAGTCAGGGAAGGTCGGGTGCGACAATGATGCAAACCAGTCTGCGACCCTTCTTCAGGGCAATGTGACACACGTGCCTTGTATGGCTCACGTGTTGAACCTGGTTGTCCAGCAATTTTTAAAATACCATCCCGGCCTACATGGCCTTGTGCAGCGGGCACGCTGCTGTGTGCTCACTTTCATCCTTCGCACCCAGCAGCTCAACAACTGTCATCGCTCTAGGGTCTGGCGGTTAAACGCCGGAAATGCGATGTTCCGACACGCAGGAATTGGAATCTGCACATGTTGCATCGTGTGTGGCAGCACCGCAGAGCCCTGCTGAAATACGGTATGACGTATATCCTGGGCTAACTTGATCCAGAGGTGGTGCAGATCACGCTGCTGGAGTGGTGTCAGATCAAGGACATATGCACCCTTCTACACAGTTTCCAAATGTCGACGAAGATGTTTAGCACTGGCGATGCCATTCTGAGCGTGACAATTCTGGTCATCTACAAGATGGAGCACACTGTATTTATTATTCGGAGTCAGGTGTTGGGACAAGAGGAAGGGGAGGAAGTACAGGAGGAGTCATATGCGGAAGGGATAACAAGATCTACGAGGTCCAGATGGTAAGCGGCACCTAGGCAGCAGTTATGGTGGGGGATAGGGATTAACAAGGGCGCATAGTATCAGCAAAAAGTGTTGAGGAAGGTGCAGGAGCCATGAAGAAATGGAGGACGAACTGGCGATGGGCATGGAAGACTCAGCAGATGAGTGAGAGCTTGCTCACATTTCGGTTGTGCGAGGTTGTGGGGAGAGGGCAGAGGAAGGAGGAACGATTCTCACCTCTCCGCCACCAACACATCAAGGACTTGGTCCTCCTGGATGCACAAGACACATGAGCGCCTTCTTGCTGCACTACCTACATGACCCTCGGATTGTATGAATTCGAAGTAATCCTGAATACTGGGTTGCCACACTGTTAGATCCCCGGTACAAGACAAAATTTGGCGAAATAATTCGTGCCATAGAAATGGACGCACGTATACAGGAGTATCAGCAGAAGGTGGTACGCAATCTTAGATCTGCTTTTCCACTAAACACCAGTGCTGCACAGAGTGAATCTCAACGCTTTGTCATGGATAGGAGGAAATGGTCTTTTACTTGTCCACATCGGAGGGACCGAGGGGTGGCTGTTGTGCTGAGATGGCGTTGAGTACGGTGTCCCTGCAGAGTTGCACTTTTGGTCATATACAAAATGAGTTGAAAAAGGACAGATGCTGGTGGAAAGGGGAACAGGTGTGTTGAAAAGGGGAAAAAAGTTTTGGTCCGTGGGTTTGGTGGTTAAGCAAAAGTAACATTTGATGAAGAAACACCATCTGTTACGGTGGGACTGGCAGATTTGGATAAGGTGGTATATACTGTGTTACCGCTATATAATGAAAATTAATAAGAAAAGAAAGATAAAGGTATATATCCCCATCAGCAGTCAGTGTCCACCGTGCTCCCAGATGGAAAAGGAGAGGTTGGCAACTGGAAGGTTTGGTGGAGGATACAGAGCTGTGTGGCTATGAAACTAATAGTAGCCTGAACCGAGTTAGACGCCATTCGGATCTGGAGACTGGGAGCCCTGTTAGCGTCACAGGGTCCACATGCCCACCCAGCCCAGGAACTCCCTGTTAACATCACAGGGGCCATTGAGTACACTGACCGTGTGCGTAGGGGCCACACCTGTGGATAGCAGGCGCATCAGCAGCAGCAGGCCTGTTAATGCCACTGGGCTGCACAAGCAGGACTTGTAGGACAGGAGCTGGTCTTAACCGTTCTGCGTTACCACCTGTGGTGGTGGCCTGCATCGACGCCCTATCCCTGCCTACCTCTGGCCTAAAGCCGCAATGGGTTCAACACATGGAGGTGTGCTCTTTCGGAGCATAATAGAAGAATGCGCACCTCCTTGTTGTCTCCAGCCCCTTCTATAACCTGGGTCCGCCCCAAACCAGGGTGGACAACAATGCACCTCCTGGAGACAAAAGCAGAGTGATACGTCATGAGTGGCATAATTAGCGTCCTATTTGGAACCGCAACTTCAATAATGACCTCATGGCTGCCATGACCCAAACACCTCACCAGTCATCGTCTGACCATCAATAATGAGGTGACAAGTCATAGGGGCGGGCCTCTGCAAGCCATTTGGGAGTGGCCTGGCCACATCGTCAGGACACCTGATGCCCTGTGGTCTAAATGGGCCCCCCACATCAGGGGCAGGGCCAAAGAGTTCATTACCGGACCTAGTTTCTGATGCAGTAAGTGCCTGACCATGGTCAGTTGCATGAAATACAGTCTCTGAAAAAAGACTATCAGCTTTAGCATGGTGTCTAGGCACAACACAGGACTTAGACCCGGCACGGAGTGCAAGTACCTGTGCAAAGAGGCTTTTCGCACTAAGTGTGGGAGCATGCGCTGTAGCCCGAAATGAAGACTTAGCCTCAGGAATGGCACAGTCAGGCTGAGCATACTCACTAGGCGAAACACTGGAGTTAGGCTGCGGCTGGGGTAAATCGGCACACGCATGCGCACTAGCTGCCTCTCCACACTTACACGTGGAGGAGAAAGCAGCCAGCTGGACAACCCGAGGCACAGGCCTAAATGGCAGCTGATGCCTGGGCGCAACTGAAACCGCAGCAGGCTGCTTGCGTTTAAGGCGTCACCGTTTTGTAACAACAAATAACATCATAAAGAACAGGTGTACTTCTTCCCATGGATAATCTGATATGATCCCTTTTTTCATGGACACGACCATCGCTAACAAATGTAGATGAGGCCAAATCAGCAGCTGCTTCAATGGATCTGAATTGCTCCATAAAGTGGCCTCTCCTCCACCCCAATTTCAAGATCCCAAATACTCCATTCCTCTGTGGTGTCAATCCAATCGCACTTGCTTCCTAACAGCTCTCAAGTTTCCACCAGCCCTGCTGAGTATGGGGTGACAGAGATGGTTGAGTTTGCATAGCTGTTCAGTCGCACTGTAGCCTGGGAATCAGAGGTCTGCTCCAAAGCTGCAATCAGTACAGACAAGGAAGTTATTATTATTTTTATTATTATTGATTTATAGAGCACCATTGATTCCATGGTGCTGTACATGAGAAGGGGGTTACATACAGAATACATATACAAGTAACTATAGACAGACTGGTACAGAGGGAAGAGGGCCCTGCCCTTGCGGGATTACATACTAAAGGATTTTTGGGAGGAGACAGTAGGAGTGGTGTAGGTTGAGCGTCAAGTACGTATGGTGGTGGTGTCATTGAAGGTTATAGTCATTTCTGAACAGATGAGTTTTCAGATTCAGTTTGAAGCTTGCGTGTGTAGCAGATAATCTGACGTGTTGAGGTAGCGCGTTCCATGAGACAGGGGAAATGATCTGCGCAGATAGCCTGAAGCTTTGTGACTGGGATCCAGGCCCCGATGAAGAAGGTGCTGAGCCTAATCTACACCCTCATTTCCAAATAGTAAATCCTCCTGGTGGAGACAATGGGGAACATGATGAGGAGCACAGATACCTGATTGGAAGGACAACTTTACTATTCGGTCAGGGCAGGAAGAGGTTGTCTCGGAGGACTCAGGACGAGGGGAATGAAAACACACAGGGTTATTGATGAGGTTGGAGACCACACTTACTGTCAAACCAAAGTCAGCCAGTCGATGAGGTCAGCAGAGGAGGTGGAGGAGGATGCTACTGACGACGAGGTTACGTTGCGTCTTCCTGGCCAGAGACAAAGTACTGGAAGCACGTCAACAACTGAATCCTGGACCACAACTTTGACTCTGAGCAGATGTCGTGTTGGCTATGCAGGTCGCATGGGCTGTAAGCCTTTCCTAGCCTGTGAATTTTTGGACATCGCAAAGGATCACCAAAGTCATGTAATCTGTAAGATTTGTCAACAATCTGTAAATAGAAGGCAAAAAATCACACTTTTGAGTACTTCCTCCATGAAGTATCACATGGATATGAATTGACAGCGTGAAGGTGTATTGCTCAGCTTTAGCAACTGTCAACGCAATATGCTTATTTGCCGTTCATTGCATGCATTGTTGCAGACTACACACAAGGGGCTGCTGTTTTTTTGGATCTGCCTTTGGTCACTATAGCAATATAAAATTGCTCTTCGGGTGTGGACTTGGAGATGCTGTCTATGAACAGAATGAAAAGCTAAAGGTGTGTGTTACAGCAAGGAGCCACCGCGGAAACACTTTGTTCAATTGTGAGGGGAGTTGTGTTGTACTTTGATGATGAGCACTCTAACGTCAGTGAGCAGCATCCTGTGCCACAGACCAACATTCTTACGGTGCTGTCTATACTGTTTACCGTGAGAGGAGCGTAAAGTCTGTATTTCTGGCAACTGGACATCACAGTACCCGGGTACGGTAGGCTGTGCCCAGACAATAATGCGGGCACGCAACACTTTGTTTTATTAGCAAAACACATATCTGTTCTGGGTAGGCCGACTATATAGACAATAAGACTTGCTGCCTCTGCACTGTCAAATTGTCACGTACAGTTTAAATCATAGAGGGACAGCAACACATGTTTGCATTGACTGTTGCTTTTCAAGATTTCCATGACTGTGTTGCAGAGCTGTGTGGTTTGCATTCACACTGTTATCATCTGCAATATCTGTGAGGCTTCAGCTAACAAGGGTATTCAGGGGGGGTCATGTGTTTTGTCTATGTTTAGGTAGATAACTTGTAAGCTCTTGTGATGCGACACTGGTAAGTCATGTTCGCACACACACACGCACAAACACACAATTACTGCTACACAGAGGGATTAGCAGGTAGTAGGCAACAGAATAGATTGTTCAATTATTTTAATTGTATGCATGGTTCTTATTGTTTGTTTTGGTAAAGTTAAACAATCATTTATCAACCCAACTGCCTAGAGTCCTTTTCCTGTTGCCTGGTTTTGCTGCATACTGGGGAGCCCACCCTGTACACGACTTAAAATGAAGCATAAGTCGCAATGTGAATTTCACTGTGCTACAATGCGGCCTAGCGTGCCTGTGCAACCACCGCCTGCCCCATCAAGTGCATCTGCGTGCTCTTCATCCTCTGTGACTGTGGGGATAGCAGTCACACATGGTTTTTCACACTGAACTTCCACTCCTTAACCTGCAACAGGGAGTGTGATTGGCAGGTCATCACTTGTTTTGGAAGTGGAAACAGAAGGTATTGTTGAGCTGTCAGACATCGAGAGAACCACCATTGGATGCAGGCTACATTATATCCACGCCTGCACCTTCGTCACAGATTGCCCGGACTACCTGCAGTTAATAATTGCATTCCAGAAATGGAGAGGAGTGTAGAATGCACAGGTGTTGTACCTTGCTTGGCAGAAAAGGAACACTAACTTAGTATTACAGACAATTTTAGGAAGGCAGAAAAAGAGTCAGCTCTTTGTGCAAATTAAATAGCGTGGCAAAAGTGGACAGGTGGGTACAGTGGCCGTGTTCTGTGGGTACCAGGACAGTAAAGGAAGCCTCACTTTCTATCCCTCCTAATGATCAAATGCAGCAAGGAATTCCCTGAGTTTGCTATAAAATTAGCATAGCTAAATGTGCATGAGGGTAGAATGCAGAGGTGCTAGAAATAGCTTGGCACCAGTGGGGCACTAATGGAATACAACAGCCAGTTCTATGATGCCACTAAATGGCAGTATTTTTTGCTATCATTATAGCTTATTAAAAACAGAGCAGGAGGGTGTCATGCAGAGGTGCTAGAAATAGCTTGGCACCAGTGGGGCACTAATGGAGTACAACAGCCACTTCTTGTATGCCACTAGGTACACTGAGTGTTTGCTAGTATAATGGCTTAGTTATAATGAGTTGGAGTGTGCAGAGGACAGGAGGGTACAGTGCCAGGATTGTGGGGCTCTGGGTAGAGGAATGGAAGCCTGCCTTTCTATTCCCTCCTAATGGGGAAATGCAGCGACGAAATCCCTGACCTTGGCTACACAGACGCTGTCTCTGTTTTCAAGACCTGTCACCTATGGCTCTGACCCTGCCGGTACGAGCCCTTAAAAGGACTGCTAGAAAGTGCTCTCCCTATGCTGTCCAGCGCTGTGTATGGAGCGCATACAGCAGTATCGGCGATAGGACAAAGGACGGAGCTGCGCCAGTGATGTCTGACACCAAGGACGCAGAAGAGATAATGGCGTGCTGGAGGAAAATGTCCGGTTTTATAATGCAGGGACATGTGACATGGACATCCTATCACACATGCCGTTGCTTCTCTGGCTAAAAGTCCACTTAGCTGTGTGTGTGTCTGGGATTGGCTGACATGCTGGCCCGCCCCACTACACGCGCGCGCTTAGGGAAGGAAGACAAGGAAAAAAAAAAAAAAATGGCGATCGCCATTATACAAACAGCAGTGATCTGAAGGCGCTGTTCACGCACAATATACACTGAAATTTCATAATAGTGTGAGTCACAGAGTGACTTACACTATTACAGCGGAAAGCCAGCTAGGAATTAGCTGTTTTTTTGCTGCTAGAACCGTTCTCGAACGTTTCTAGAACTATCGAGCTTTAGCAAAAAGCTCGAGTTCTAGTTCGATCTAGAACAGGCCCCAAAATCACTCAAGCCTAGAACTGGAAAACCTCGAACCTCGAACCGCGCTCAACTCTAGTCATCAGCATTCAGATAGTGCTAGAAAACGAATCTACTGATTGTTTGTCCTATAGGGGTAGTGTATAGAGAGAAGACTGAATCCCCAACAGTAAGAGGAGGGGGCCTAGGGCTAGACGCAGAGGGACCCCAACAGTAAGAGGAGAAACCTAGGACTAGACGCTGAGGAACCCCAACAGTAAGAGGAGGGGGGACTAGGACTAGACGCTGAGGAACCCCAACAGTAAGAGGAGAAGCCTAGGACTAGACGCTGAGGAATCCCAACAGTAAGAAGAGAGGCCTAGGACTAGACGCTGAGGAACCCCAACAGTAAGAGGAGAAGCCTAGGACTAGACGCTGAGGAACCCCAACAGTAAGAGGAGGGGGGACTAGGACTAGACGCTGAGGAACCCCAACAGTAAGAGGAGAAGCCTAGGACTAGACGCTGAGGAATCCCAACAGTAAGAAGAGAGGCCTAGGACTAGACGCTGAGGAACCCCAACAGTAAGAGGAGAGGCCTAGGACTAGACGCTGAGGAACCCCAACAGTAAGAGGAGAGGCCTAGGACTAGACGATGAGGAACTCCAAAAGTATGAGGAGGGCACCCAGGACTGAATCCTGAGGAACCCTGACAGTAAAAGGATGGGCCTAGGACTAAACCCTGACAGTAAGGCTATGTGCGCACTAGAGCTTTTTACCCGCGGATTTACCCGCGGATTTGCCACGGAAATTTCTTGAGAAATGTCTGCAATCTTTGTGCAGACATTTCCCAGCAATTTCTATGAAAAAAAAAAAAAGCTGTGCGCACTTGTGCGGATTTTTCTCAAGAAATTTCCGCGAGAAGAATTTCTCGAGAAACTTTCTTGAGAAAATGAACATGTCCATTATTTCCGCAGGTACCCTGCGGATTTCTGCAGTACAGCCTGCAAAAATCCGCAGGGAACCACCCGCGGGAAAATCGCGGCAATTCCGCGGCTATTCCGCGGCAAATCCGCGGCAAATCCGCGTCAAATCCGCATGCGGATTTGGTGCGGATTTTTTCCGGAGGTCCGGAAATCTTTCACTCGCAGAAGTTTCTCAAGAAAGTTTCTTGAGAAACTTCACATTTCTAGTGCGCACATAGCCTAAAGTGGGTTTTACACGCTACGATATCATTAATGTTTTATCGTCGGGGTCACGTAGTTTGTGACTCACATCCGGCGTCATTAACGATATCGCAGTGTGTGACACTTATGTGCGACCTAAAACGATCGCATAAGCAGCCAAAATCGTGTGCCATGGAGAGGTCGTCCTAAAACTGTGACGCCCTGGACTAGTCAGGTCGTCCCAGGTAGTCACATGCACACACACCCCCTCCCTTAAAAAGGTTACAGCAGCCAAACTTCAAAACCCTTGTCACCTCCCTCAAGGTTTGATGTCCACACCAGGGGGGTGGAGCCAGGTGGTTGGCTCCACCCACCGTGGAGTTCACAGGCCTGGAGGCGGGAAAAAAAACAGTAGTTCTAAGTGGATTAGCTTGGACAGTGGAGTGGAGTGTGACCAGGCCTGCCGTAGTCTACTAGGTGTCTGGGTTGGAGCCCAGTCACCTCTGGCAAGGAGGCAGACGGTGGTGGCCGCCTGCAGGAGCTGTGATTACAGCCGGTGGAACTGTAGGGATCGGGGTCGGGCGGTGGCCCGCCGGTACCGAACCGGGGAACCGATTGGAAACCGGAGCACCAGGAGAGGTACTCAGACCCAGTATGAGGCCCAGAAACAACTAGGCTAAGTCGAATCAACTGATTGAGGACTCGACTTTAGGACCTTTCCCACACAAGACCCGACTGAAGACAACAGCCCAACCATTAGGGTAAAGCCACCGCCAAGGCATAGAGACCCAAGGGGCCAGCGTCTGCGGGCAAACAGGGCTCTCCCGACACCCAGCAAGCCGGGGAGCGGACTACCGTTGCTTAGGCATTGGAGTCATAACGTCTACACTAAAGAGGTGCAGGAGAAAGGCGGAAACCACCAACCTGTAAAGGGGAAGCTGCAGCCGGCTGTGGGCACCGTTCATCATCCCGTTTGGTTTACCAGAGACTCCAGTGTGTTGTATCATAGTGAGTACACCAGTGCCTTCAGGCCGCGTACTGCACCACACCGCACTAGCACCCAGCACGCACCCGCTCCCCCACCTCAGCACCTCCCTCGGGCCCCTGGGACCATCACTCCCCTACCCACGAAGGGGTCAACACCAAGCCGCGCAACACTGTCCCCGGGAGGCCTAGTCAACGGCAGCTGTGGTGTCCATCCATTCCCCACAACCCGTGGGTGGCGTCACGAACTTAAATCCCCTACAAACCACCGCGGCCCCGGCCGTGGAACTCCCCACCAAAGTCCCTGCGTGTAACGCCAACTCCCTTTCAGAGTGACGTGACCCCCGGGTCCGTGGAGAGCTCGAGCCACCCACCGACGAGCACGGATCCGAGCAGCTCAGCAGCAGGCCGAGCCCGTGGGGCGGTACAAAACAAAAAATCGTTCTCTTCTAATTAGCAATATTGTTCCTCGTTCCTGCGGCAGCATACATCGCTGTGTGTGACACCACAGGAGTGACGAACATCACCTTACCTGCGTCCACCGCCAATGCGGAAGGAAGGAGGTGGGTGGGATGTTTAGGTCCCCCTCATCTCCACTCCTCCGCTTCTATTGGATGGCTGCCATGTGACATCGCTGTGACGCCGCACAACCCGCCCCCTTAGAAAGGAGGTGGATCGACGGCCAGAGCGACGTCGCAGGACAGGTAAGTCCGTGTGACGGGGTTAAGTGAGGTTGTGCGCGACGGGCAGTGATTTGCCGTGTCGCACAACCGACGGGGGGGGGTACGATATCGCTTGCAATCTCGCTAGCGAGATCTCAGCGTGTAAAGCCTGCTTAAGAGGAGGGGTCTTGGTGTCGACTGTGAGCAACCCCAACAGTAAGAGGAGGGGTCTTTGACTGAACCCTGAGGAACCCTGACAGTAAGAAGAGGGGCATAGGACTGGACCCTGAGGAACCCCAACATTAAGAGGAGGAGCCAAGGACTGAAGCCTGGCAGTAAGAGGAGGGGCCTAGGACTGGATCCTGAGGAACCCTAACAGTAAGAGAAGGGGCCTAGGACTGAACTTCAACAGTAAGAGGAGAGGTCTTGGACTGAACCCTGAGGAACCTTGACAGTAAGAGGAGGGGTTTAGGACTGAACCCTGAGGAAACCCAACAGTAGGAGGAGGAGGTATAGGAATGAAACCTGAAGAACCCCAACAGTAAGGGGAAGAGGAGAAAAAGACATAGTGAAGGAGCGGTCAGAGAAGTTGGAGGAGAATCAAGAGACAGCAGTGTCCTTGAGCCCAATAGAGTGGAGCATAGTGAGGAGGAGCTGAGGATCCAGTGTTGAATCCAGCAGAGATCCAGGAGAATCCGCAGGGAGCAGTGACCATTAGATTTACCTGTTAGTAGATCATTAGTCTTTAGTAAGAGCAGTTTTAGTAGAGTCTAAGGAGCGGATACCGAATTGTAAAGGGTTGAGAAGAGAATTATCTGAAAGATAGAGGTTTGGGTGGGACTGGACCAAGCGTTCCAGAAGTTTGGAAATGAAGGGGAGATTAGAGGCCGGTCTGGAGTTAGCATAGCAGTTCTGGTTGAGGGATGGGTTTTTTAATAGGGGGTCTATGCTGGCATCTTTGTAGGATGAGGGAAAGACACCACAGAGAGGTTAAATATTTTAGTTAGGTGAGTGGTGACAGCTGGGGAAAGGGACAGAAGGAGATGTGAGGGAATAGGGTCAGTGGTGCAGGTAGTAGGGTGAAAAGAGGCGAGGAGCCGGTTAACTTCTTCTTCTGTGACCGGTTCAAAAACAGAAAATGAACCAGATGAAATGTAGGAGGGAAGAGAATGTGTGATAATAGGAGACTGGGAGAAAATGTCCTGTCCGATATGGTCAACTTATTCTTTAAAATAATTGCCCAGATCATCCGCGCTGAGGTTGGTGGTTGGGGCTGGCACTCTTAGGCGGGCTTTGCACACTACGACATCGCAGGTGCGATGTCGGTGGGGTCAAATTGAAAATGACGCACTTCCGACATCGCATGCGACATCGTAGTGTGTAAAGCCTTGATGATACGATTAACGAGCGCAAAAGCGTCGTAAGCGTATCATCGGTGCAGCGTCGGCGTAATCCATAATTATGCTGACGCGACAGTCCGATGTTGTTCCTCGTTCCTGCGGTAGCACACATCGCTGTGTGTGAAGCCGCAGGAGCGAGGAACATCTCCTACCTGCGCCCGGCTGCAATGAGGAAGGAAGGAGGTGAGCGGGATGTTTACTTCCCGCTCATCTCCGCCCCTCCGCTTCTATTGGCCGCCTGCCGTGTGACGTCGCTGTGACGTCGCACGACCCGCCCCCTTAGGAAGGAGGCGGGTCACCAGCCAGAGCGACGTCGGAGGGCAGGTGAGTGCATGTGAAGCTGCCGTAGCGATAATGTTCGCTACGGCAGTTATCACAAGATATCGCAGCTGCCTGCGACGGGGGCGGGGACTATCGCACTTGGCATCACTACCATCGGCTTGCGATGTCGTAGAGTGCAAAGTGTCCCTTAGGCGGGCTTTACATGCTGCGACATCGCTAGCAATTGCTAGTGATGTTGAGCACGATAGCACCCGCCCCCGTCGCACATGCGATATGTGGTGATTGCTGCCGTAGTGAACATTATCGCTACGGCAGCTTCACACGCATATACCTGGTCAGCGACGTCGCTGTGACCGCCGAACAATCCCTCCTTCAAGGGGGAGGTGCGTTCGGCGTCACAGAGACGTCACCGCGACGTCACTAAGCGGCCGACCAATAGAAGCGGAGGGGTGGAGATGAGCGGGACATAACATCCCGCCCACCTTCTTCATTCTGCATTGCCAGTGGACGCAGGTAAGGAGATGTTCGTTGTTCCTGCGGTGTCACACACAGTGATGTGTGGTGCTGCAGGAACGACAAACAACATCGTACCTGCAGCAGCAACGACATTATGGAAATGAACGACGTGACACAGATCACCGATTTTTTTACGCTTTTGCGCTCGTTCATCGTCGCACATAGTGTGGAGACACAGGGCTCAGTGGGTGCTCTCTTTATTGGATCCCCAAAATATTAACGGCACATAGCACATAACCAGCAAAGCACAAATTTAACAGGCAATAGAGTCTCACCCTTCTGCTGACTCACCAGGGATTTAGAATGTCCATGCTTCAGATGTTCCAGGGCTAATTACTCCAATCCAGCAGCACCCTGCTTTCGGCGGGCACCCACCGAGACTGGAATAACGCCAGATTTAGGAAGCTGTGTGAGGTCTGCAAAGTCTGTAGCCAAGGTAACCAAATTGTCCCAACCTGGGTTTCTTCCTTAAGTAGTCTCTGGTATGATGATATAATCCTGGCAGCCGGAGTCGAAATCCCTAGGCTGTGGATATGGTCTCCAATCGGAACCGAAGTCCCTAGATTGAAGCCACAAGGTATCCTGATCCTCTAGCCAGCTCCTAAGAGCTTAGACTGGATCATGCACATCCATCAGCAGCAACCTGGTGACTTAAACAAATCCCCTTTTATAGCCACCGCCTTCCCTTTGGATACACTGCGTCCTCATCGGATTGGTTGGACAAGATGGCTTCTCCCATTGGATGAATTTCAAGCTCCATGGATAATGTTCATTTAAATGATGTGGGTAGAAAGACTGAGGATATCTACATGGAGCCTGCAAGTCACCGACTAGACAATGGCTACTAAGGTAATTACATTAGCAATACACAACTACATTACAATGATTACTGGAAGGGTCTGGAGCAACAATAGTTTAGCAAGCATGAGTTAACACAAAAGAACAATACATCTGGCTGAATTTTAAGAAACTTTAACCCATGAGAGTCCATGTCGTCACATTCCTCCCCCTTCTTAATATTAGCCAGACATGATAGGCTTCCGATCATCCTTCTCCTCTTGACGGCATTGTCCTTTTTAATGGTGAGGTCAGCATCAGAGGCTTGCATCTATACACCTCCCCCTGATTACCTCCCCCAGGTTGAGCAGCCATATTGCAGACAAGCACTAAGGTGGGGTCCGTGAGTTGGGCTTCCCTGAATTCCTTGTGATCTATCTCCCCCCAGTCAATGGCCACAGTTAGGTCTGAGGTACTCACATTCGTTGCATCTGAGGAGGAGGCTGAAGATTGAGGAGGAGGGTTCCCCTCGGATTGGTTGGTAGAGACATCTGCACAAGGATGGTGTTTGGCTTGGCTGCGGGTGATGGCGGTAACAAACTGGCTGGATAGTCCTTGTCCTAGGTTATTCTCCAAAATGACTGGTGTGAGCAGGTAATCCACAAGCCCCACTTTCACTTCCCTCTGGTTGGTATCTGAAACAACAGGCTTGGTGGGGCCATCTATGAACCCCACTTCAACTTCCTCCTGGCTAGTCCCCGAAACAACAGAAGTGTGGAGACCATCCATGAGCCCTACATCAACTTCCTCCTGGTTAGTCCCCGAAACAACAGGTGTGGGGAGGCTGTCCATAAGCTCCATATGGACCTCTTCCTGGTCAGACCCCAAAATAACAGGGGTGGGGATGATGTTCATAAGCTCCACATCAGCCTTGCTCTGGTCAGTCTCCACAATGATAGGTATGGGGAGGCTGTTCACAAGTCCCACATCGATCGCTTCCTGGTTAGTCCCCAAAATACCAGGTGTGGGGAGGCTGTTCACAAGCTCCACCTCGACCTCTTCCTGGTCGGTCCTTAGGTCCAACTGCACACATGCCAGAGGCATGTCCGAGCGCTGGCCCCCAGCAAGGGTGATGGTCACTTGGCGGCCAGGTAAATGATGTTCTGTGGGAACAATATCTGGGCTGACCAGGGTGATGGAAGATCCAGTGTCTCGAAGTCCCTGAGCCTGTATATCACCGACCTTGACCGTCTGGATATTGGGATGGAGGTTGGCTGGTGTACGGTGTCCGGCCTGCCGTAGGGTGTGGACTGGGTAAACTACTTCCTCAGCTATTGGTGTTTCTCAGGAGTAGCATTCCTCAGGTCTCGTTGGTTCATCTTGGCATATGTTGACTGGTTGGACTGGCAGACGGGCTCCAAGCATGCGGCCTCTGTTTTGGAGACAATATTTATCGATATGTCCATGGCACCCAGATGTATAACAGCGCCATAGATTGGGCAAGTCACAGGCCCTGTTTGTAGACCTTTGTTTCGGTGCAGCTTCTGCTGGGTAGCGGGACCATCCTTCTCGAGCGGCTGGTGTTAGCAGTACGGCAGCTGGAACTCCATAAACATATTCCAGAACACAAGCCCTCTCTTCTCTTGAGGATTTAGGCCCCAATGCAGTCAACAACGCTGTGGCTTGGGCCATTTTGGACCAAAATGATTCCCAATTGTCACTAGATCCATGATGTGGCACATAGATTAAATCCTCTGGGTCAATATCGGCGGGATCCTCATCATCCTCTGCATCATTCTGGGCATCCCAACGGACTAATTTCCGGATCAAGTCCAACCGAGTCTCAGCGTTCCAGTAGATAATCTTTCGCCTCTGGCACAGATCCTGTGGCATCCATTTACTGCTTCGGTCTTAACTCCTCTCTGGTCCTTGTCCCATGGCTGAGCTGGTGGGGTTGGACATGGCAGTGTCCGAAACCTGAATGCCTCCCCTATGGCCTGCTGGGTATGCTTATGTGCCTCCCTGGTTGTTGAGCCCAGGACGGAGTCCGCGAACACCAGTCCGCTGCAGAGTAGTATCCCACAGCTGCCACCAATTGTGGAGACACAGGGCTCAGTGGGTGCTCTCGTCCGCTAAAACCGGCCGCCTTTAGAAAGACAGCGTGGCTCAGGGCTCATCCCAACTGAACGCTGACCTCCTTAACCGTGGGCGGAACACTACTCAGACAACACAGGGTGAGGGAACCACAATAATTAGACTTTATTGGATCCCCAAAATATTAACGGCACATAACATATAACCAGCAAAACACACAAATGTAACAGGCAACAGAGTCTCACCCTTCCGCTGGCTCACCAGGGATTTAGAATGTCCATGCCTCAGATGTTCCAAGGCTAATTACTCCAATCCAGCAACACCCCGCTTTCGGCGGGCACCCACCGAGACTGGAATAACGCCAGATTTAGGAAACTGTGTGAGGTCTGCAAAGTCTGTAGCCAGGTGACCAAATTGTCCCAACCTGGGTTTCTTCCTTAAGTAGTCTCTGGTATGATGATATAATCCTGGCAGCCGGAGTCGAAATCCCTAGACTGTGGATATGGTCTCCAATCGGAACCGAAGTCCCTAGATTGAAGCCACAAGGTATCCTGATCCTCTAGCCAGCTCCTAAGAGCTTAGACTGGATCATGCACATCCATCAACAACAACCTGGTGACTTAAAGAAATCCCCTTTTATAGCCACCGCCTTCCCTTTGGATACACTGCGTCCTCATCGGATTGGTTGGACAAGATTGCTTCTCCCATTGGATGAATTTCAAGCTGCATGGGTAATGTTCATTTAAATGATGTGGGTAGGAAGACTGAGGATATCTACATGGAGCCTGCACGTCACCGACTAGACAATGGCTACTAAGGTAATTACATTAGCAATACACAACTACATTACAATGATTACTGGAAGGGTCTGGAGAAACAATAGTTTAGCAAACATGAGTTATCACAAAAGAACAATACGTCTGGCTGAATGTTAAGAAACTTTAACCCATGAGAGTCCATGTCGTCACACATAGGATTTACACATTGCGATGTCGCTACCGGCGCCGGATGTGCGTCACTAATGTCGTGACCCTGACAATATATCGGTAGCGATGTCGCAACGTGTAAAGCCCGCCTTAGACCAAGGAGGGAAGAAAAGTGTCAAACAGTCGATTACGGTTGTTGATTAGAGAGAGGTGATCAGGGCGGTGAAATCACTTGTTTGGAGAAGGGAAGGGCAGAGTTGTATGTTCTATGCATAAACTTACAGTATAATAGATGAAATCTTCGGCTAGATTGGATTTTCTCCACAGACGTTCAGCACCTGGAGCACCGCTGGAGCTATCAAGATGCTAATCAGACAGCAGGATTATTGCACAGGTGCACCTGAGGCTGGTGTTTTGTAATAAGTCAGGGGTGATGTCAGGAGACGATGTGTACAACTGGGGTCATCAGCATAGAGATGGTACTGGAAAATGAATCTACTGATTGTTTGTCCTATAGGGGCAGTGTATGGAGAGAAGAGGACTGAACCCCGACAGTAAGAGGAGGGGCCTAGGACTGCATCCTGAGGAACCACAACAGTAAGAGGAGGGGCGTAGGACTGGACGCTTAGGAACCCCAACATTAAGAGGAGGTCTAGGACCAGACCCTAAGGAATCCCAACAGTAAGAGAAGAGGCCTAGGACTGGACCCTGAGAAACCCCGACAGTAAGAGAAGAGGCCTAGGACTGGACCCTGGAAAATCCCAACAATAAGAGGAGGGGTCTAGGACTTAACTCTGAGGAACCCCAACTGTAAGACGAGGGGCTTAACACTGGACAGTGGAGAACCCCAACAGTAAGAGGAGGGGTCTAGGATGCACCAATTCTGGTGCTGGACCCAGCTCCTCCTGATTGCACTTGTGCGGTGGCAATCAGGGTAATAAGGAGTTAATAGCAGCCCAAAGCTGCCACTAAGTCCTAGATTAGTAATGGCATTCGTCTATGAGACGCCCCCATCACTAATCTGTAAGTGAAAGCAAATAAACACAAACACCTTAAAAATCCTTTATTTGGAATAAAATACAAAAATCCAACCTCTCTCATCATTTTATTAACCCCCCAAACACTTCTGCAGGTTCGATGTAATCCACACAAGGTCCCACAGCGATTCAGCTCTGCTACATCCCTGTCCTGTCACAGCAAGAGTCATAGAACATGGCTGGCAACTGTGAGTGCAGACAGAGCCGCGTCATCAGAATGAACTTGGGTGAACCCCTGACGTCACAGCTGCAGGCCCCGCAGTACGGAGTGTGTCACGGCAGTGACGTCACAGGTTCACCACTGTGAAGTTCAGGCCATGATGGAAGTGAGCCGCGTGATCAGCATTGATGTCACTCAGGTGAGTCCTCCACCTGTGGCTCACTTCAGTCGCGGCCTGATTTGCGGAGGACTCCAGCTGTAACCTGAAATCACCGGAGTGACATCACTGCTGATCACACAGCTCACTTCAGTCACTCGGGTGAGTTGCCATCACAGGTGGATGACTCCAGCTGTGGGTAACCTGAGTGACGTCACCGCTGGTAGCGCAACTCACTTCAGTTGCTGCGTGGACCTCACAGCGAGCAATCTTGTTCTATGGTGCTTGCTGTGAGCATCAGATGTACCAGAGCTGGAAGCATTGTGGGATCTCATGTGGATTACGTTGGACCTGGAGAGGTGTATAGGGGGTTAATAAAGTGGTGAAAGAGAGTATTTTTTTGTCTTTTATTTCAAATAAAGAATTTTTTGGGTGTTTTTTTATTTACTTTCCCTTACAGATTAATGATGGGGGGATCTCATAAACTCCTGCCATGACTAATCTAGGACTTAGTGGCAGCTATGGGCTGCCATTAACTACTTATTTCCCCGATTGCCACCGCATCAGGGTAATTGGGATGAGATGGGAAAGTCTTGGGAATGTCGTATTTAATGGATGCGGCAATTCCAGGCGGCTGTTGGCTGATATTTTTAGGCTGGGGGTCTCCCAATACGTGGGTCTCCCCAGCCTGACAATAACAGCCTTCAACTATGAGGCTTTATCTTAGCTGGGTATCAAAATTGGGTGGGACCGCACGCCGTTTTTTAAAATTATTTATTTATTGTACTGTATGATATAGACCAGCCCACCGGTGGCTGTGATTGGTTGCAGTCAGACAGCTGTCACTCAGCATGGAGGCGGGTCTGACTGCAACCAATCACAGACAGGGAAGGAGTGAATATGTATGAGCCTAATGAGCGTGTGCAGTGAATATGTAATGTGGCTAATGAGTGGGTAGGGAAAAATGAGAGGCAGCGGGAGCAGTGTGACAGCCGCGCTGTGCCGCGTCGGTGATCGGTGTGTATGAAGCGCTTGGAGAAAGATAGAGACAGAGGAGAGAGAGACACTAACACCCTAAAATCACTCCAGCATTGATTTTGTCATTCTGGAACTATATTGGTGAGCTGCGTTTTTGTTGCCAAAACCGCGGGTAAAATGTATGCAGAAAAGAGAAAGTTCTGACAACAAAACTGCACCAAAAATGTGACAAAAAACGCAGCATGCGCATATAGCCTTAGTGTCCGGCCATGAAGCAGCTGATCTTCGTTTGTACATCAGACTAGGAGAAAGCAGATTCCCCACGGAGGTTCCTCTCTTGGCCACGCGTCTACGGCCCTGAGCCATAATTTGTGGCTCAATATCTTCACAATATTATTTACATTATAAGGAACTAAGAAGGTTTCACATGTTAATGTCTCCAGTTATCAAGATGCCGAGAAAGGGAACTGATATTCCCAGATTGACTTGGGTGAAACTTAAAAACAACTCATTGGAATTCAAATATTTGAGGAAGTCGGGCACGGGCACCAGACCACACGATGATGACGTCGTCAATATATCGGCCGTACCAGACGACGTCTGTGAGAAATGGATAACCAGGCCACCAGACAACACAATGATAAAGTTGTCAATATATCGGCCGTACCAGACAACATATGTGAAAAATGGATGACATTGCCACCAGACAACGCGATGATGAAGTTGTCAATATATCGGCCGTACCAGACAACATATGTGAAAAATGGATGACCAGGCCACCAGACAACACGATGATGAAGTTGTCAATATATCGGCCGTACCAGACGACTTATGTGAAAAATGGATGACCAGGCCACCAGACAACACGATGATGAAGTTGTCAATATATTGGCCGTTCCAGATGACATCTGTAAAAAATGGATGAGAATGGACAACAAACTGCTCCTCACTATATGCCACGTACAAAATTGCTACCGAGGGGGAGAAGCTGGACCCCATCGTGGTACCCTCAATGTGTAGGAAAAAGGAATCTTAAAACATAAAATAATTGTGTTGTAACAGATATTCTGTGGTAGAAGGAATGAATTGTATCAGATCATCCGTAAATTCACTAAATCGCCTGAGGTGTTCCTACAGGGAGGATGGTGGAATCTAGTATCATGGATGTGTCATGGGTCACAGACAGTCATGTGGTTTCTGGCAATAGAAGGTCACAGCGTTTGGCTGTGCAGAATACTCCCTGACTTTCTATTGTTCCTACTGTCAGTAGTCATTGGTATAGGTAGCTTTCATGGATTTTCATCTCTCCCCTTTTGGACTTGGCAGGAGCTTGCCTTCCACCCAGCTGCTGATTATCAGTATTATCTTGGTGCTTAAATACTCCCTTTTTCCCCTCTACTAGTGCTGGTGATATTTTCAGTTCCTTCAAGCTCTGGATGCAAGCAGGTGGCTTGCTATCATTTCTGAAGCTTTGCTGGACTTCTGCCTGTGTCATCTGTGGATAAGTAGTTCATGCTTTTCCCCTGTGTGTCCTCCTTGTGTCTTTTCTAGTGTTTAGTGGAGTGGACGAAGAGCTCATGCCACCTGTTCCCTACTTAGGGTCCAGCACTAGGGATACCTAGGGTCAGGTATCCGGCTCGCCACATAGGTGCAGAACCTATCTAGGGTGAGGAGGGACCCCAGGGACCAGCGGTAGGTTTGGTCAGGGGGTCACCATCTCCCCGTCCCTAGACGCAAGGGTCCCCTTCGCTTGGTACTTCCCCATAACTAGTGTGACAACCAGAATAAAAGTTAGTAACATCCATGGTTACAAAAATGTTGTTTTCCTTCTATAGAAACCCCTTAATAACCTCCAGGACATCAGACACCTCCTTCTCCATCCCCAAGAGCCGTAAAAGTCTACCCACTAATACCGCTGAGGAGAGACCCAACACTGGGAATTATGAGGCGAAGTGGGGGGAGGAAGTTAGGAAACCCGTGAAAAATTGGTGTTCTAGGGAAATCCGGGATGAAATGTTTCCTGAATTTCATAAACTAACACCTTCATCTAGCAGACGGGAAAGGTCCATTCTGAAAGAGGGAACAGGGTCCTCAGGTGACGAGGTCCTCAGGTGACAGGGTCCTCAGGTAACGGAGTCCTTAGGTGACGGGTCCTCAGGTGACGGAGTACTCAGGTAATGGGGTCCTCAGGTGACAGGGTCCTCAGGTGACGGGGTCTTCAGGTGATGGGGTCCTCAGGTGAAGGGTGTGGGGACACGGGGTTTTGTGGGTGCTCTCGTCCACTAAAACCCGCCGCCTTTAGAAAGACAGCGTGGCTCAGGGCTCATCCCAACTGAACGCCGGCCTCCTTAACCGTGGGCGTAACACTACTCAGACAACACAGGGTGAGGGAACCACAATAATTAGACGTTATTGGATCCCCAAACAATTAACGGCACATAACACATAACCAGCAAAACACACATGTAACAGGAAACAGAATCTCACCCTTCCGCTGGCTCACCAGGGATTTAGAATGTCCATGCCTCAGAGCTTCCAGGGCTACTTACTCCAATCCAGCAGCACCCCGCTTTCGGCGGGCACCCACAGAGAAAGGAATAGCGCCAGATTTAGGAAGCTGTGTGAGGTCTGCAAAGTCTGTAGCAGGTGACTGAACTGTCCTAACCTGAGTGTCCTCCTTAGGTAGTCCTGGTATGATGATATAATCCTGGCAGCCGGAGTCGAAATCCCTAGACTGTGGATATGGTCTCCAACCGGAACCGGAGTCCCTAGATTGAAGCCACAGGGTATCCTGATCCTCTAGTCAGCTCCTAAGAGCTTAGACTGGATAAAGCACATCCATCAACAACAACCTGGTGGCTTAAAGAAATCCCTTTTATAGCCACAGCCTTCCACTTGGATACACTGCGTCCTCATCGATTGGTTGGACAAGATCGCCTCTCCCATTGGATGAATCTCAAGCTGCATGGACAATGTTCATCCAAATGATGTCTACAGAAAGACTGAGGGTGTACATGTAGTCTGGAATGCACAGACTAGACAATGGCTACTAAGGTAATCACATTAGCAATACACAACTACAATACAATGATTACTGGAAGAGTCTGGAGAAACAATAGATCAGCAAACATGAGATAGCACACAAAAGAACAATACGTCTGGCTGAATGTTAAGAAACTTTAACCCATGAGAGGCATTGGGTATCCATGTCGTCACATTCATCCCCCTTCTTAATATTAGCCAGACATGATAGGCTTCCGATCATCCTTCTCCTCTTGACGGCATTGTCCTTTTTAATGGTGAAGTCAGCAACAGAGGCTCGCATCTATACACCTCCCCCTGATTACCTCCCCCAAGTTGAGCAGCCATATTGCGGACAAGCACTAAGGTGGGGTCCATGAGTTGGGCTTGCTTACATTTCTTACTATCTTTCCCCAGTCAATAGCCACAGTGTGGTTAGGCTTACTCACGGTTCTTGGCTTAGAAGTGGATGATGCAGACCGGGAATGTGAATTATCCTTGGAAAAGATGTTAGAAAGATCCACATCAGGGTCCTGCTTGGCTTGGAAGTGGGTGATGGCTCCTTCAAACTGACTCGATAGTCCTTGTCCTAGGTCATTCTCCAAAATGACTGGTGTGAGCAGGTAATTCACAAGCCCCACTTTCACTTCCCTCTGAGTGGTATCCGAAACAACAGGCTTGGTGGGGCCATCTATGAACCCCACTTAAACTTCCTCCTGGCTAGTCCCCAAAACAACAGGTGTGGGGAGGCTGTCCATAAACTCCATATGGACCTCTTCCTGGTCAGACCCCAAAGTAACTGGTGTGGGGACGGTGTCCATAAGCTCCACATCAGCCTTGCTCTGATTAGTCTCCATAATGACAGGTATGGGGAGGCTGTTCACAATCCCCACATCGATCACTTCCTGGTTGGTCCCCAAAATACCAGGTGTGGGGAGGCTGTCCACAAGCTCCACCTCGACCTCTCCCTGGTCGGTCCTTAGGTCCAACTGCACACATGCCAGAGGGATGTCTGAGCGCTGGCCCTCAGCCAGGGAGATGGATAATTGGGAATCTGGTAAAGGGTCTTCTAGGGAAACAATAACTGAGCTTACCAGGGTAATGGAGGAACCAGTGTCTCGTAGTCCCTGGCTCTTGACCGGCTGAGCTGGCAGATGGGCTCCAAGCATGCGGCCTCGGTTTTGGAGACAATCTTTATCTATATGTCCATGGCGCCCACATGTATAACAGCGCCATAGATTGGGCAAGCCACCGGCTCTGTTTGTAGTCCTTTGTTTTGGTGCAGCTTCTGCTGGGTAGTGGGACCATCCTTCTCGAGCGGCTGGTGAAAGCAGTACGGCAGCTGGAATCCCATAAACATATTCCAGAACCCAAGCCCTCTCTTCTCTTGAGGATTTAGGCCCCAATGCATCCAACAACGCTGTGGCTTGGGCCATTTTGGACAAAGTTGATTTCCGATTGTCACTAGATCCATGATGTAGCACATAGTTTAAATCCTCTGGGTCAATATTGGCGGGATCCTCATCGTCCTCTGCATCATTCTGGGCATCCCAACGGACTAATTCCCGGATCAAGTCTGACCGAGTCTCAGCGTTCCAGTAGATAATCTTTCGCCTCTGGCACGGATCCTGTAGCATCCATTTACTGCAGCGGTCGTAACTCCTCTCTTGTCCTTGTCCCATGGCTGAGCTGGTGGGGTTGGACATGGCAGCATCCGAAACCTGAATGCCTCCCCTATGGCCTGCTGGGTATGCTTATGTGCCTCCCTGGTTGTTGAGCCCTGGACGGTGTCCACGAACACCAGTCCGCTGCAGCTCCCTTGGGTAAACCAGGCTGAGTAGTATCCCACCGCTGCCACCAATTGTGGAGACACGGGGCTCAGTGGGTGCTCTCCTGTGGAGACACGGGGGTCAGTGGGTGCTCTCGTCCACTAAAACCCGCCGCCTTTAGAAAGACAGCGTGGCTCAGGGCTCATCCCAACTGAACACATGACCTCCATAACCGTGGGCGTAACACTACTCAGACAACACAGGGTGAGGGAACCACAATAATTAGACTTTATTGGATCCCCAAAATATTAACGGCACATAGCACATAACCAGCAAAACACACAAATGTAACAGGCAACAGAGTCTCACCCTTCCGCTGGCTCACCAGGGATTTAGAATGTCCATGCCTCACAGGTTTCAGGGCTATTTACTCCAATCCAGCAGCACACCGCTTTTGGCGGGCACCCACCGAGAAAGAAATAGCGCCAGATTTAAGAAGCTGTGTGAGGTCTGCAAAGTCTGTAGCAGGTGACTGAACTGTCCCAACCTGAGTGTCCTCCTTAGGTAGTCCTGGTATGATGATATAATCCTGGCAGCCAGAGTCGAAATCCCTAGGCTGTGGATATGGTCTCCAATCGGAACCGGGGTCCCTAGATTGATGCCACAGGGTATCCTGATCCTCTAGTCAGTTCCAAAGAGCTTAGACTGGATCCATCAGCATCCATCAACAACAACCTGGTGTCTTAAAGAAGTCCCTTTTATAGCCACAGCCTTCCACTTGGATACACTGCGTCCTCATCGATTGGTTGGACAAGATCGCCTCTCCCATTGGATGAATCTCAAGCTGCATGGACAATGTTCATCTAAATGATGTCTACAGAAAGACTGAGGACTACAGACATGTAGTCTGGAATGCACAGACTAGATAATGGCTACTAAGGTAATTACATTAGTAATACACAACTACAATGCAATGATTACTGGAAGAGTCTGGAGAAACAATAGCTCAGCAAACATGAGATAGCACACAGAAGAGCAATACGTCTGGCTGAAGTTTAAGAAACTTTAACCCATGCTAGGCATTGGGTGTCCATGTCGTCACAAAGGGGTCCTCAGGTGATGGGGTCCTCAGGTGATGGGGTCCTCAGGTGACGGGGTCCTCAGGTGACGGGGTCCTCAGGTGATGAGGTCCTCAGGTGATGAAGTCCTCAGGTGATGAAGTCCTCAGGTGACGGGTTCCTCAGGTGACGGGGTCTTCAGGTGACGGGGTCCTCAGGTGACGGGGTCCTCAGGTGACGGGGTCGTCAGGTGACGGGGTCCTCAGGTGATGAGGTCCTCAGGTGATGGGGTCCTCAGGTGACGGGGTCCTCAGGTGACGGGGTCTTCAGGTGACGGGGTCCTCAGGTGACGGGGTCCTCAGGTAACAGGGTCTTCAGGTGACGGGGTCCTCAGGTGACAGGATCCTCAGGTGACAGGGTCTTCAGGTGACAGGGTAGCAGGTGACAGGGTCTTCAGGTGACAGGGTCCTCAGGTGATGGGGTCCTCAGGTGACGGGGTCCTCAGGTGATGAGGAACTCAGGTGACAGGGTCCTCAGGTGACGGGGTCCTCAGGTGACGGGTCCTCAGGTGAAGGGGTCCTCAGGTGAAGGGGTCCTCAGGTGACGGGGTCCTCAGGTGACGGGGTCTAGAGGTGCCAGTGTTCACCACGTTCAGGACTCATTTACGATAAGTGCAATGTCAAGAACAGCTGCCCCCGCCTCGTCTGACTGCCGCATTACCACGCTTTCTTCTCCATGTTCACATATTACGGAGATTCTAAGATGCACTAAATAAAAGATTTTTTTCTTCTGATCTCCGGATTGGACGCACCTTCACTGCGCTTTCTACAAGGAAAAACAATGTGTGAACATCGCCTTGGAGCTCCTTTTTGTTGTCTAACCTTACAAAGCAAGATAAACGAGGCGACAGTCCATCCTGAAGAAACCGGATCTTACTGCAAGTCTGAAACTCCAGAAACAGGGAATTCATCAGATTTTCTGGAGTAGCGCATTCCAAAAAACCGGTGCAGCACGAGAGAAGTCCTGGAGATGAGAGAGGGAGGTTTAGATTGAAGAGGACGTTATACAGGGATTCTGTGCGGAGAATAATCCACACTCTCCTCACTCCATTATTGGACTTTATTCACTACAGAACCAGCAGGAAACCCACTCCTCCTGAGAAATATTACACTACAGGAGCGGATTAGATACACAGCTCAGCAGACAGTGTCACACAGGAGAGGATTAGATACACAGCTCAGCAGACAGTATCACACAGGATAGGATTAGATACACGGCTCAGCAGACAGTATCACACAGGACAGGATTAGATACACAGCTCAGCAGACAGTATCACACAGGATAGGATTAGATACATGGCTCAGCAGACAGTATCACACAGGACAGGATTAGATACACAGCTCAGCAGACAGTGTCACACAGGAGAGGATTAGATACACAGCTCAGCAGACAGTATCACACAGGACAGGATTAGATACACAGCTCAGCAGACAGTATCACACAGGAGAGGATTAGATACACAGCTCAGCAGACAGTATCACACAGGAGAGGATTAGATACACAGCTCAGCAGACAGTATCACACATGAGAGGATTAGATACACAGCTCAGCATACAGTATCACACAGGAGAGGATTAGATACACAGCTCAGCATACAGTATCACACAGGATAGGATTAGATACACAGCTCAGCAGACAGTATCACACAGGAGAGGATTAGATACACGGCTCAGCAGACAGTATCACACAGGATAGGATTAGATACACTGCTCAGCAGACAGTATCACACAGGATAGGATTAGATACACTGCTCAGCAAACAGTATCACACAGGAGAGGATTAGATACACAGCTCAGCAGACAGTATCTCACAGGAGAGGATTAGATACACAGCTCAGCAGACAGTATCACACAGGAGAGGATTAGATACACAGCTCAGCAGACAGTATCACACAGGAGAGGATTAGATACACAGCTCAGCAGACAGTATCACACAGGAGAGGATTAGATACACAGCTCAGCAGACAGTATCACCCAGGAGAGGATTAGATACACGGCTCAGCAGACAGTATCACACAGGAGAGGATTAGATACACTGCTCAGCAGACAGTATCACACAGGAGAGGATTAGATACACAGCTCAGCAGACAATATCACACAGGAGAGGATTAGATACACGGCTCAGCAGACAGTATCACACAGGAGAGGATTAGATACACAGCTCAGCAGACAGTATCACACAGGAGAGGATTAGATACACAGCTCAGCAGACAGTATCACACAGGATAGGATTAGATACACGGCTCAGCAGACAGTATCACACAGGAGAGGATTAGATACACGGCTCAGCAGACAGTATCACACAGGAGAGGATTAGATACACAGCTCAGCAGACAGTATCACACAGGAGAGGATTAGATACACGGCTCAGCAGACAGTATCACACAGGAGAGGATTAGATACACAGTTCAGCAGACAGTATAACACAGGATAGGATTAGATACACAGCTCAGCAGACAGTATCACACAGGAGAGGATTAGATACACAGCTCAGCAGACAGTATCACACAGGAGAGGATTAGATACACAGCTCAGCAGACAGTATCACACAGGAGAGGATTAGATACACAGCTCAGCAGACAGTATCACCCAGGAGAGGATTAAATACACTGCTCAGCAGACAGTATCACACAGGAGAGGATTAGATACACGGCTCAGCAGACAGTATCACACAGGAGAGGATTAGATACACAGCTCAGCAGACAGTATCACACAGGAGAGGATTAGATACACGGCTCAGCAGACAGTATCACACAGGAGAGGATTAGATACACGGCTCAGCAGACAGTATCACACAGGAGAGGATTAGATACACAGCTCAGCAGACAGTATCACACAGGAGAGGATTAGATACACGGCTCAGCAGACAGTATCACACAGGAGAGGATTAGATACACAGTTCAGCAGACAGTATAACACAGGATAGGATTAGATACACAGCTCAGCAGACAGTATCACACAGGAGAGGATTAGATACACGGATCAGCAGACAGTATCACACAGGATAGGATTAGATACACAGCTCAGCAGACAGTATCACACAGGAGAGGATTAGATACACAGCTCAGCAGACAGTATCACACAGGAGAGGATTAGATACACAGCTCAGCAGACAGTATCACACAGGAGAGGATTAGATACACAGCTCAGCAGACAGTATCACACAGGAGAGGATTACATACACAGCTCAGCAG